>NC_137053.1:145000-182500 GCF_032717465.1 Coenobita brevimanus | reverse complement strand
TATGTGAAGGTCACAGCCTTGCCCTTAGATCGGACTATATGAGCTCTCAGCTCCCTTCCGGGAGGGTAAAAGCTGACGATCACGACCATCAAGTTAGAGTGATCCTGACCGATATGGTGAATTACACACACACACACACACACACACACACACACACACACACACACGTTCATGTGTTCCCAAATAACGGCTAGGGCTTGAAAATTATAGTTGAAGTTATTTCAGGGTACGAAAGAGTGTTGGTGTGGAGAGAGAGAGAGAGAGAGAGAATTTAGATGGATGTCTCAAGGCACTAAAATATCATAACACACTTCATAATAGAGACAGTAATATGTGTAATGTAGAGGTTTGAGGAATGTCGTGCCTAAATTCGACAGAGCTTGAGGAAAGAGCATTGGGAATTCTAGCTTGGGAATTAAGCACACAGCACAATGTGACGTCATGCAAAGCCACACCGCACACCTGATGGTAATTACCGCAGATTCATACAAGTGCCCACGCACATGACCCAACCAATCATATACAGGGGAAATTGGAGAGACAGGGCAGAAGGGGTTTGGGGCACGATAGGAAACAAGAGAGGCACGATGGAAAGGGCAGGAGTAGAGGGCACGGCGTTAGCTAGCATAAACCGCCCTCACCTTAATACTGCTCATGTCAGGATAACTCCCGCTTGAGAATATAACCTCAATCAAACCCCAGACTCATATTTATCTTTCTCCTGTCTTCTGCGACAAGACCAACTTGAAAATTCTCCTCTTACAACCCTATAATCTAACATTTTTTGGAAACGCCTCGGTTACGGCTACGAGAGATGGAAAGTTAGTGAGGATGGGAAGGAGATAAGTAGCTAGATAGATAGACAGGTAGATTGAGAGATGCAGAAAGAGACAAATAGATAGATAAACAAATTAATAGACAGATAGAATGATGGATAAATAGGTAGGTGGATCGATAGGTAGACAGAGACAGTGAACTGGTTGATAGGCAGAGAGAATAACACATAGATAGATAGATAGATAGATACAGAGGTAGGTGATAAGATGAATTAACGCTTAGAAACACGAGCTCCCTCAACAGAAAAAATAAAGTTTCTCTAGCAAGTACCAAATAACAACAGTAAGTGAAGCTATGTATTTCACGTGTGTGTGTGTGTGTGTGTGTGTGTGTGTGTGTGTGTGTGTGTGTGTGTGTGCGTGTGTGTAATTAAGTATGTATATATATTTATGTATGTGTTGCATGTATGTTTCCTTTGTGTGCTTATTTGTTTATGTAAGTAGGTATATATCTACTTTGTGTGTGTACCGGTATATTTAGATTATAACGACACAGATTTCCTATTAATTTTCTCTCTCTCTCTCTCTCTCTCTCTCTCTCTCTCTCTCTCTCTCTCTCTCTCTCTCATGTGACCTACTCACCCCATTTTTCGTAAGATGTCTATTTAACTTCACCGCCTATCTTAAAATTTACGTGTTTTTTCACCCCTCTCCGCTCTGACCTCCTGAACCCAGGGCATATTCGTGGGGAGAGAGAGAGAGAGAGAGAGAGAGAGAGAGAATGTATATATGAACAGTACATGTATGCAAGTACACGTTTGTGTATGTTTCTTGTGTGTGTGTGTGTGTGTGTGTGTGTGTGTAGATGAAACTAAACTTTACCTTCAGCCCTTCCCTCACCCACGCATCTTCTCCCGGATACATCAACCCTTCATTATTTATTGTTCGAATCCCCGGCCGGCCACGAAACCCTTGGGCAAAGTCTGCTGATCCCTCTATCAATCTGTCTATCTTTAGCCGGTTGCCTTAATCCCCTAAAGGGTGGCCAGAAACAAATCGCCTCCATGTCGCCATGTCCCCTGCCATTTCGTTGCCCTCTCTCCAACTCACCCCTCTCCCTCTCATACTTGTATACCTCTCTACTCCACCCCTGCATCTCACCCTCGGTCTTCCTGATCAGTGTAGCACTATCCCCCTTTGTTTTGATGTTGTGTTGTATTCCCTGTGCCGTAGGACGATTCGTAGCACCTCTTCCAAAGCGGTTTATTTCACAAGATGCCCCTTAACCTTCTATTTTATGATGTTTACCCAGTTTTATTAACGCTTGGCTTGCATCTGTAACATTCAGTAATTTTTTTTAACGATTGGCTTGCATCTGTAACATTCAGTAATTTTTTTTAACGATTGGCTTGCATCTGTAACATTCAGTAGGGTTTTACGATGCAGTGTGAAAAAAAATCGCTAAGGAAAACGTCTTGCGAAATCTCTGAAAGCCACTTATAATACGACTAAGTTTTGAGGCAGTTTAGAAGAACTAGGAACCACAACCGTACCTGATAACTAAATAGAGTAGGCAATATTACACCTACTGTATATACTGAAATTGTGTATACAAGTACTGACCATTGCATGATGTCCTACCGTATTTGTCTCCTTTAATCCCATATTTTTTACAGTACATTCTTGTTACCTACACACGATTTTGTTGAACTTAAGAAGAAAGCCTCGAACTGAACTTGTTAATGGAGGACGTCTAACCCGTACAGAGAGAAAAGTTTCACCTGAACTGAATAAAATCATCTGTGGCCAGCATGAAAAAAGTAGACACGTGTGATATTTCATTCCTTATATACCATCATACATAGGAGGGAATGAAGCAAAATTCTAATCCACTGACGGGGTATAGAGAAACTACTGAACACAACTGTACCATCAGGGACAAAATTTGACCTACAATCACATTGGGTCTGTCCGTCATAGCACGTCAAACGGAATCAGCTATGGATAGGGAAACATACCAAGCTTCTCTCAGATTGGAAATATGAGCCGAAACAGGAGGGTGACTAAAGGGGGTGAAAAAGTAGGCGAACATTGGTCCCTGATCGTACGTAATCACTGTACGTACTCACCATAGCATCATGTGGTACCAGATTGAGGAAGTGTGACATTGCCTTCCACTTATGTACCGTGTACCATATTGTACCCTGGAAATAATCACCACCAGAGAGATATATCGTATTAGGAGATCTTGCTCTCTCTTCATCCACCGCTGTCTTCAGTCTGGCGAGAGAGAGAAAATGGATCAGTTTAATTTTGGTAAATCCAGACTATATATATATATATATATATATATATATATATATATATATGAGAGAGAGAGAGAGAGAACAGTTGAAAACATCTTTTTTATCAGTGTGTGTGTGTGTGTGTGTGTGTGTGTGTGTGTGTGTGTGTGTGTGTGTGTGTGTGTGGAAAAGACAAAAGAGCAGAACACAATGGTTTGTTTTGTCTTTTTGCTGTCACGTTACACTGCCTCTTGTAAGCTTCGCCCTTCACACTTGTTCTGTTGCAATTGCCAGTCAACCCACCTGGAAATTCTTTTGGGACACGGAACTTTAGGACCAACATCGATAAACCTATAGACGTTGGCTGGCCACATACATATTTTGCTGTGACTAATGCTTCGCAGTTATACTCGCCACATCAAAATTTATCAGTGTCCGAGCTGATTTATGATGACGACTTACGTCCTACTGTATGCTGCCCAACTCCTCGTGTTATTCATACAGTACTAGATCTCTTACAGTGAAAGTCGGTTGAAACGTCCAGCACCATACTGTGGTCTTAATGCGTGGCGGCATTTTCTTTTTTTTTTTTTATGTGGAAAACATTGCTATGAGAACGATGGATGGTGCTAGAATGTAATGTTGTGTGTGTGTGTGTGTGTGTGTGTGTGTGTGTGTGTGTGTGTGTGTGTGTGAGAGAGAGAGAGAGAGAGAGAGAGAGAGAGAGAGAGAGAGAGACAGACAGACAGACAGACAGAGGGAGAGAGAAAACACAGCCACATGTACTAAACATACTTTACAACCAAAAGGAAGTCTGTTTTATTTCCCAGTCCAATTCCCAGGAGTAACAGAGACTGAATGGCTGCCGTGTTTTAATGCACTTAGGAGACTCTCTCTCTCTCTCTTTCTGCTATCCTTGTCTTAGTCTCATAAAACACGCACAATAGAGTACTAATAACACGTCCTTGAACAAAATAATATGCATGCCCTTGTGTGCTTCCCTTTTACTCTATTGTACAGTCTGTAATTATTTTGTGTTCGTTCTCTCTCTCTCTCTCTCTCTCTCTCTCATTATTTTATGCCCCTTATCCTCCCTCTCAGTCTTTCCATCCCACACTCCCATCCTTCATCCTCTCTCTTCCTTCTTTCCTGCATTCATTTCTTCCCACAATGACTTCCACCCTCCTTTTCTTCCATCCTTTCTTTCTTCCATCCTTCCCCTCTTCCCACACTCGGTTCCTCTTTCTTCTCTCCATTTCCTTCTTCCTCTCCTTGCCATCACTACCTCCCTCCATTCAGCCTTCCGTCCTTCCAACCATTGTGTGTTCCCTCCCTCTCTCCTTCCTTACCTCAGTTTTTCTTGCCTTCCTTCTCATCCCTTCCTACCTGTTTCTCTCTCTTCCCTTTCTTTTCTCCCTCCCGCTCTTCTCTATACCTATTTTCCTCCTCCCCTCCGATGGGTTATGTGTCATCCTAGTATATCCCCTCCAGACATAACCCACCTCTCTCTCTCTCTCTCTCTCTCTCTCTTTCTCTCACCTTGCAAATCCACCGTAACACCTGTCCTTTTCTTTATCCTTGGGGGTACATCGTCCGGAATACACGTTGGTTTCCTCAAAGCGTGCGTGAAAATCGTTAACGTGCAGAATCGTGAGTTTAAAATCGCCTTCGCCATTCACGGTATTGCCTGTCGAACCCGCCTCTATGCTCACCAACGCCAAAGTCACATGTAAAACTGTCCATATGATTTTCTCGACATGAGCCATCTTTTTCTTTTTCTTTTTTTCCTCTTTTAAACAGTTGAATTTTATATATTATTGTCTTTTTGCTCAGTATTTTGTTTCTACTTTGTCTCACTTTCTACGTTAGTTTTGGTGTTCTGTTGAAGCTATTAGACGATGTTAAAAAAAAAAAAAAGAGATAACTTTCACAGCCCGTATTATCTTTGTCTAAGATTTGTCATCGATTCTCCCTGTAGGTTTGCTCTTATTTCGGTTAGAGCAGTTTCATTCCGTTACATTTAAAACCTGATTCTTCACCATACAAATTGTAGAAATTTTCTCACTTCTAAGCTATGGACTAAAAAATAAATAATCACGTTCTGGACGTTATTTTTTCTTTTCACTATCAGTGTTCCGTTATTGCAGTTACGTCAATCACATGGAGAATTGTAGCTTCAGCCAGTAGAATAAACTTTGATTTCTTTTGCTTCAAGGTCACTGTTACCCTTAAATCTGTCACTCTTACCCGTAAAAGATAGTATTTCCTTCAGTTATACGTTACAAGAAGTTTCTTATCGGGTAGCCAAATCAAATTTCGATAATGTCTCACTAGTATTTTTCTTCCGCTTTATCACCCGCCGCCGTTTAAATGTTCAGAATTCCTCTGTTATCGAAGTCACAGTCAAGCTAAGTTGGTGCGGAGAGGCACACGGGAGGTCCGTCTTGTGCAGAGCCGGGATACCGACTGGCTTGGGTTGTCTTAAGAGCTGTGCAGTACCTCAGGCTGGGAGTTGCCTAACGTGTTTCAAAATAACGCTAAGCTCTCTCTTAGTCATATCTGTCAAGAATATGGTCATGGAGGCAGTGATGTATCCGTCTTCTAAAATGGGGAGGGGGCTTAAGTGAAGTCAAGGCTTATTGTGGGGGGTGGGAGACATTAGTCCCATTATGTGTGTTAACTTAGTTTCAGGTCAGTTGCACAGCTGTGCTGACAGCGCTATTTGTCCTTAAGCAGGGCTCGAAAGACAGCTTTTTAGCGGGTGGGGGGTGGGAAGAGGGGCTATCTCCCACGACAGTGGCGACCCTCCCAGAGGGTAATGAGGGAGGGCGGAGGAGGCGAACGGACCCAGAGCAAGCCTTTCCAGATGGGTGATGTGAGCCCTCAACGAAATAAATTTTTAACATTTGGTCAGCTTTAGGCAGTATGCAGTAGGTACTGGATACCAGAATAGGCTATACAGTATTCTAAGGTTGAGAATGCAATGTTCCCTATATCAGGGACATTCATCATCATCATCATCATCATCATTATCATTATTATTATTATTATTATTATTATTAAACATTGATGGTAACAATGTGTCACTTACAAACTCCTCTTAGGATGGCGAGCTCTATTTGGATTCGAATTCGAAGTTTATGAAAAAATCTCACAGGTAGATTGTTCTGTTGGTTAAATGTTAGCCGTGAATTCTAGTTTATGGTGCGCGACTACCAGCCGACGCTTAATAAAAAGGAGGACAAATTTTGCCCTCCGTTTTGGGTCTAGTATAGTCCAACTAATACCTGGTTACCACCCGATATAAACTTTTGTATTTTTTTTTTTTTGGGGGGGGCGTTGATATAAGTCTCCCGTAGCGTTGCTGCGCTCACTATTCACTCACTCGATGTAGTTCTGCCATCGGATGACCCTACTCTGGGTAACAAGTCGAATGGTTTCCTGTAAACCAGGGAACAATTTACTACGTTAGGTGGTAACCATATATCCAAATGACACCTTGTGGTTCAGTGCATTAAGGCACTCCTACCGGACTGAGGCTATGAGAGTTTATATCCGATGGAAACTTGGAGTTTATTGCATAAATAATGCCACCCAGAGGCGAGTGAAGATGGTCACCCTTGCCTTAAATGTTGTGTCTGAATAGGTCAGCTCTGGGTTCCTGCATAAGTAATAATAATATTAATAATAATAATAATAATAATAATAATAATGAACATATCTTATTGGAGGGTCTTTATAGGACCAACGGGGGGTTCTCCTAATTATTTCCAGGGGTCTTCAGTGCATGAGGGGATCATACTCCAAGCTCCCCTCCCCCCCTCCATTTAAAACACTGCTGTTAAGGCAAAAGTTGAAAATACATTTTCAAAGCATTCATTGAAAAGTACGAGTTATGTATTGTAAACAGCAAAGTATTAAAAAAAAAAAAAACGAAATTTCAGTCGGGTGCGTGGGGGACCTAGAGCCTGACTAAGGGGGACGGCCCCCCCAAGGCCTCGTTGTTACTAGACCACTCTTGGACAGTGTTATAGTTCATTCAAGAATATAAATACTGGTCCACACTTCACAGCCTTCCACACCTGTCCATACTCCCCCACTCCAGCTTCAGAACATGAAACAATCGTCCATTCGTAAAAAGAACCATACTCATAGGTGGTGAGTTATGAGTGGGGGAGTAGAGTAGATGTGGGTGTAAGTTCTAAAGTGTAGTACACTAAATACCAGGAAGGGCAAGTACGAGTATGTGAGGGTGCAGAATCTATCCACGTATATTATCCACGTATCTTCCTTAAAAAAAAAAAAAAAAAAAAAGCCAAAGGATGGATGAACGCCTGATGGGTCGAGGATATACCCAATGGGTATATCCAGACATGGGTATTACCCATGTCTGGTTGCGGTTTATTGCTCACAATTAGCCACTCAGGAAAAAAAAATGTTCCCCCGAGCTAGACATTACTAGATCATATATATCCCTGCCAGGTGACAGGAGGGCGGTACCGCTCCCGGCATGGCAGCTACCGGGCGTGGCTAGAACTCACGACCCCCCGGTCCCGAGTTCGATGCTCTACCACTGAGCCACCCTGCCCTCTAAGCCACTCATGAAAAAGTTGCCGGTCACCCCCAGCGTAAATATTTTGACTAAGTAACCAGCCCCACGTCCCTACGCTCCTTCTGGCGTCGTACAGTATTCAGTGATAGGTATTCTGTAGGGAAGACGAGTATATAGTGGATATTTCTTGTTCATCTTGAGTAAATCAAGCTACCTTACGAGAGGAAAATACCTGTACTCGGGTCAAATAAGATTTTTGTCTCTCTCTCGCATGAGCATCCCCTTCAGTACAGGTATCTCCTTGACTATAAAGAATCACCTAAACCTAGCAGACAGTTATAAAAATACCCTACAGAAAGGGGTACCATTCTCTCTCTCTCTCTCTCTCTCTCTCTCTCTCTCTCTCTCTCTCTCTCTCCGTTCTAATATCGTACGTCAGACAGCACTACATATACGCACTCTCACTTTCTTTTGACGGGAAAGCTCAGTTTTTCCCCTTAAAATTTACCTGGGTTGATATAGGGGGATTCTGTTTTTCTTTCCTGGATATATAAACTGACAGACAGATACATAGACGGATATATATATATATATATATATATATATATATATATATATATATATATGAGAAAGAGAGAGAGGGAGAAAATCACGTACCGGTAGTAGGAAGGAAGAGATTGGGGATTTCCGTGGAGTTTCTCCCAAATTTCATGGTCAGTTTTTTGTTTCACTTTCTGTATTTCCTTACTTCCTTCCCACTGGGTCTTCCCTTTCTTAAAACTGGTTCCTGTGAATCACTGTCGGGTGAATGGAATTGTCCTCTCTCTGGAGGAATATAATGCTATTATACACGTTTTAAGCCCGAAAAATGTCTTAGTACTAAAAGCTGATTTATAATGAAAGATTTACACTATATTGTTACATTACCCAGTTCGAAGTTTTGCTGGAAAACTGTTGAGCTATTGTATTGTCATTTTGTGCCATTAGACTACGTGAAATGTGCTGCAGAGGGTGAAAATTTTGGTCAAGTTGAAAAAATAACAGCTGGGAGAACTGATGCAAGGCCGGCCCTCACTAGACCATAACGGGTATAACTTCCTGCATAGTTTGTCGTTTCCCAATTTTTTAATTGTTTAAACATCTTTAATTTCATCGTCTTATGTCTGCTTTACCTCCATATAGTAGGCTAACCATTAGGAAGTATGGGTGTGGGTTATAGAGGGTCCTTAGTTGGCAGTCAGGCTAGAGGGTTGGTTAACATATTAGATTTGTACAATGGGTCAGAGTGTGCTGAACCTTAGGTTACCACATGACCTGCACATACAGAGAGTCTACTGTATTATATATATATATATATATATATATATATATAGAGAGAGAGAGAGAGAGAGAGAGAGAGAGAGAGAGAGAGAGAGAGAGAGAGAGAGAGAGAGATTTTGTGGTAGGTGGGGGCGCTCACCATCCACTCATTCGATGTAGTGCTGCTCTCGGGTGTCTCTCCTTTCTTCTCCTCCAACCTTCTTTCCTTCCATCCTCTTCTTTCTTTCTCTTCTTCATTCTTTCCTCTTCCTTCTGTCTACGGGTGACTTTACACTCCCTCTTCTGTCTTTCATTCCTTCATTCTTTCCTCTTCCTTCTGCCTGTAGGTGACTCTACACTGAGTGACAAGCCAAATGGTTTCCTGTACAACAGGAAACTATTTACTACGCTGGGTGGTAACCATATAACCAAATTTTGGCGCCTGGTGGTTTAGTGGGTAATTACGGAGCTCCAGTCGGATTGAGCCGGTGAAGGTTTATATCCAAGGGATGGTTGGGGTTGATTGCTCACGTATTGCCACTCAGGGATGAGTGAGGCTGGTCACTCTCATCTTAAATGTCAGGACCAACTTGCCTAGCCCTGGGGTCCTGTGCTCCTCGTGGGGCAATGTAGGATTGGATGATGAAAAATGAAATGAAAATATATATATATGTACACACACACACACACGTGTAGTAGTCCTTTCTTGATATAACTGATTGATCATTTAATTTAGATTTATGTAATTAACAGATTAAGAACTACTATAAATCTTAAATACCATACTATACCTATAAAAATTCAGTATCCAGACACACGTAATAAACTTTAATAAAAATAATTGTCACTAACCTTTACCAAGCTGCTGATCTCATATGAGGCACAATGAACGTTTGCATGGGTCAAGCTCTAAGCTGCAAGGCTCATCTGATGTATAATATATATTAGTTATGAAAAAGTGACTCAGGGAAGGTAGACTACCTTACAAATAATCAGCCCAGCGGGGGTTAAGGATACAAACAGTATATCAACATTATTTTTTCTAAAAGAATATATTTTTTTATTTTCAAAGTAACAAACTGTACTGTAATGTCTTAGACTACACAGTAATAAACATACCATTGTTAAAGCTAATTTGGACAATATTTAGTGATACAATAAGCTTCCTTTTGATCAGACAGGAACAGAATCCCAGAATTATGAGAATCCATTACAATAAAGGAAGAGAGAGGTGAAAAGATTAGTAAGAGAGATTAAGAGGAGAGTGGATGAGGAATTTGGAAGGAATTTGAGTGTAAAGTGGAGGGACTGTGAGAAAATGTTCTGGAAAGAGGTGAAGAGAGCAAGACAGGGTGGCAGTGAAGTTAGGAGGGGAGTGAAAGATGAAAATGGTAGATTACTAGTGGAGGAGGGAGAAAAAGTGATCAGATGGAGAGAACACTTTAAGGAATTGTTGAACATAGAGAATGGAAGTAATACGAGTATAAGTGGCTGGGGAATGGCTGGGAGAAGGTGGGAGGTGAGAAAACAGGAAGAAATCAGTAGGATAGAAGTTGTGGAAGCAATGGAGAAAGTCAAATTGGGGAAAGCCCCAGGAATTGATGGAGTGTGTGGTGAAATGCTAAAGCATGGGAGACAGATAGTAGTAGAATGGATGTGGAAGACATGCAGATTGGCCTGGGAGGAAGGCAGAGTCCCGGAGGATTGGAAGTCAGGTATAATTATTCCCTTGTACGAAGGAAAAGGGGAAAAAGAAGTGTGTGGTAATCATAAGGGCATTTGCCTTCTTAGTGCAATAGGAAAAGTGTATGGTAAGATACTTACTGATAGAGTTAGGGAAATAACAGAGGAATTAGTTGGAGAAGAACAGGGAGGCTTTAGGAAGGGAAGAGGTTGTGTAGATCAGATATTCATTCTCTGATCTTTAATGGAAAAGTTTCTAGAGTAGGGAAAGAAGTTGTATGCGGCCTTCATGGATTTGGAGAAAGCATATGACAGGGTGGATAGACAAAGATTGTGGAAAGTATTAAGAATATATGAAGTAATTGGGAAGTTCTTGAATGCTGTGAAGAGTATGTATGATGGAGCAAATGCTGCAGTGTTTGTGGATGATGAACTGAGTAAATTTTTCTCTTTGAAGGTTGGGTTGAAACAGGGATGTGTAATGTCTCCATGGTTGTTCAATCTATTCATGGATAGGGTAATAAATGAGGTACAAGGTAGGGCAGTGGATGCTGGAGTGGCCCTAGTGAGAGAGGGTAGTGTCTGGAAACTCCCTGTACTGTTGTTTGCAGATAATACAATATTGTTAAGTGAAGATGAAGAAGAGCTGCAAGGCTTGGTGGATGAGTTTAGGAGAGTGTGTAAGAAACGGAATCTAAAGGTGAATGTTGGGAAGAGTAAAGTGATGGTCTTTGAGAGAGGTGAAGTCACTGAATGTACTGTGAGGCTGGATGGTGAGGAAATGGAAAATGTGAGTACTGTACGTTTAAGTACTTGGGGAGTGTGATGAGTAAGGATGGAAGTTTGGAGGGTGAAGTGCTTGAAAGGGTACAACAAGGAAGAAAGGTTGCTGGTTCCTTGAAATCAGTGATAAGAAACAGGGAAGTGAGCATGGAAGTGAAAATGTTACTACGTGACAGTATTGTGATACCAACTTTAACGTATGGAAGTGAAGCTTGGAAATTGTTGGAAGGACGCAAGTCAAGAGTGAAAGCAGTGGAAATGAGTTATTTAAGAGAAGTCTGTGGAGTCACATGGAGAGACAGGCTGACAAATGAGGATATAAAGGAGCATTGTGGTGTGGATGTGATAGGATGCGTTAGGAGGAACACACTGAGGTGGTTTGGCCATGTGGAGAGGCTGGAGGGTGAAAGACTGAGGAGAAGAGTGTATGTGAGTGAGGTGGAGGGGGGGGGAGAGGGAGGGGGAGGCAGAGGATGAGATGGAGGGATGGAGTGAAGAGGTATATGAGAGAGGGGGATGTGAGTTGGGAGCAGGGCAGTGAAATGGCAGGGGACAGGGTGATGTGGAGGCGATTCGTTTGTGGCCACCCCGTATGGGATTAAGGCGTCTGGCAATAGATAGATAGACAGAATTACAATAAACAATAAGTAACCTGCTTCATAAAAGTACAGTATGTTGTACTGTACAAAGAAATACACAGATCACTTATCTCCAACCCAATTCCAATATTATTGTTCTCTATTGTGCTGGCAAAAACAAATGTTTCACTAACATTAACATATTTGGCCAGACAGTGTAAGTTTTGTTTTATTCTCGCTGCTACCAGATGATTTAACAACTTTACAAGAGCATGCTAGTAGTGGAAGGGTTAATGAAAGTTGTATCCAACTCCTCAAATGTGAAAAGTCTCTCCAAAGCTGAATACAATCATCTGATGATAAGAATAAAGTAATTTCATCATACTGACATAATTTATGATCTGTGACTTCTTAGTATTGAATAAGGACAACATATACTGTATTTCATTTTCCAGTACTGTACTGTATAACCATGATACAGTATAGACAGTATAGAGGCATTTATTTTCTTTCTTACAAAATGATCTTTGACTTCCTGATTCCATACAAAGGCAAAAGATAGTCCTACAGCTGGTAGAAGGAATACTGTCTTTACAAAATAATGTACAGTAATCCCTGGATGTTAAAGAAGGGGATATGATCTCTGACTTTTCTGTTATTTAGCAAAAATTATCTCATGATGATGATAAAAGAAAGGAGAACTGTGACTAGCATAAGGTGTATATAAAACACACCACACTTGTACTGTACTTCACTTAAAAAAATTATATATATATATATATATATATATATATACACACACACACACACATTACAGAAACAGTTAAATGAAATACAAATAGAAGATCAGTTATATACTGCAGTAAAAATATAACTGCACAGATTGAGATGGTCTGGGCATAAGGAGAGGAGGATGGGGGATGATAAGTGGGTGCAGAGAGTATGAAGTGTTAATGCTGGGGTAGGGGTGCGAGAGGTTGACTGAAAAAGACCTGGGACAAGGTCACTGAGTGTGACGTCAGGGATGAGGGACTGAATAGGGAAGCTGCCATAGATTGAAAAGCATGGAGAGCTGTCATTAGGTGACTAAGGTCGACGCATAAAAGCATGTTTGAGCCTTGAAAAATGAAATGAAACAAAATGAACCTCTGGTATACAATATTTACAGGAAGTCAAATCCTGTACTGTACAATATGAAAAAAAAAAAAAGGCCCTAAATCAATATTTCAATAATACCCTCTCATGGTCTATATATTACTTCATGATTTGATGTACAGTATTACCTTAGTTATTCTTGCTACCTATAGATCATTTGGTCAGTTTATGAAATCCACTAGAACAGAAAGTGTTAATGAATGATATAAACCCTACAAGCTTGAAAAGTTCATCCTAAGCTGAATAAAAGCATCTGGAGATACAAAGGATATAATGTTCAAAATCATATCATCATTCTATATATCTATTGCCAGACGCCTTAATCCCTTACGGGGTGGCCACAAACAAATCGCCCCCACGTCGCCCTGTCCCCCGCCATTTCACTGCCCTGCTCCCAGCTCACCCCACTCCCTCATATACCTCTCCACTCCATCCCTCCATCTCATCCTCGGGATTAACTGGAATACACATAAAATGTCAGTCTTAAAAATGACAGATTTCTGTACTCTAACATATTTGCAAATTTAAGATACAGTACTACAAAATTACACATAGGAACAACATGGTGGAATGAAGATGTGAGGCAAGATGGCTGCCCCCCTCCCCCCCCTTTTTAATGCAAGGAAGAAGGAACCAAAGGCTAGGAGCCCACAAACCATTCCTTCCAAGAAAAAAACAAAATATAACAGAGAGCCAAATTCAAGATCCATTCATTGCAAGATGCCTGGACACACTGTGTTTGAAAGACTGGAGATCATAGGATGTAGCAAATACAGACAAAGGGAGACAGTTCCAGAGTTGACCTGTTGCATAAATGAAGGACTGGGAGTAACGGTTAACTCTTGCATTAAGGAGCCGGACAGAAAAGGGATAAGAGTTTGTTGCCAGACGGGTACTACGTGCCCATTGTAGAGGTTGAAGGATGCAAGCAGACAGATCAGAGGAGCAGTGACCATTGAAGAAGCGATAGAAAAGAGATAAAGAAGCAACAGTGCGGTGAAGAGACAGAGGTTGAAGGAAGCTAGTAAGAGGAGGAGAGTTAATAAGACGAAAAGCCTTTGACTCCACCTTATTAAGAAGAGCTGTATGTGGGGAGTCTCCCCCACATGAGAGACACTGCGATTGTCTCCCTTTCATTCTGTCTCGCACATGCAAGGCCACTAAAGCACCACAGCAATAGCCAAATAGCAGTGCAAGTGCACAATGGACAGTGAAATGTGCAATATTGAGTGGAGTGATAACTTATTCTTTGTGAAATACTGAAACTTGTGACTTGGAAATCATGTCTGGCATGGATGCTACTCCTAGGTGAAAGTGTGGTGCTACTGAGGGCAAGCCTAAAAGAGTAAGGTTTCTTGAGGTTTCTGGTTATGTGACCCTTGACTCCCAACCTAACCCCGTCGAACCCATGTTAAACTGACAAAGATATACGATAAACTGGCATGCAATAGGTTTTCACTTTGACGTAACCCCACTGCACAATGAGTCATGACTGTGATACGTTATAGATCTCCAAGTGCATTGAATCCTATGTTAATACTTTATCCATGCATATGAAGGGGTCACTGTAGACAGATAGACAAATAGAAAGACAGAGATTGATACATAACACCTCCAGCACATTACATGTGCCCCAAATAATAAAACTCCTCCACATACTCAAGAAACTCTTCAGTAAGATCAGTCTTTTCGCACCTGTCAATCTCTACATGCTCTCCTCAACACAGTGCTGCAATATATTGAATATTTATGGTAGAGCTGCCATCCCATACAGAGCCAGCTGCCATAACTGCTGGAACATATTTAGTACCATGTGGAGAGAATGGAAAATGACAGACTGACTAGGACAATATATGTGAGTGAGGGGGAAAGGGGAGGGGAAGAATGAGGATGAGGTGAAGGGATGGGCTGGAGAAGTATAAGAGTAAAGATCTTGTGAAATGGAGAAAGGGCAGCCTGATGGCAGAGGTCATGGTGATATGGAGCAATTCATTTGTGGCCACCTCTTCCACAATTCAGGTGTCTTGCTGTAGATAGATACATAGATTTAAACCCTTCAGACTGAGGATGATATCATTATAATCTTGCCACTACCAATTTTACTAGAGACGTATATGGTTCACACAGAATTTTTGCATCTGTCAAAGGGCAATACAGAGGAATGTACAGTCATGAGCTAAAATTTCTGTTCACCTTCTAATCCTACCCCTGGCCAAAGCATCACAACAAATGAAGAATTCTGCCTAGTGTTAAGGTGGTGGTTTGGAGTTTTGTCAGGCCATGCAAGGAACGGGTTGCAATGACACTGTTACCTACGCTGTCTAGAAGAGCTTCAGACTGCCAACAACAGGTCTTTACTTGGTGTGAAATCCTGGTTATGATCTGCTTTCAGCCATGGATAAAACAAAGGGTTGAGCACAAGTATGGCTTATAAATGTTCATTCATCATTATCTGGACCTCCTTTCCCACCTTAGGGCAGGATGAGGAGCAGCATGTCCAGACAGCCCAAGTTTGCCTAATCCAGTAAACAAATGTTCATTGATTATAATATATTGCACTACAGTCAGGTTGTTTTCACCCAAATGAACTGGATCAGAGGTGCTTTAAATCTGAAAAGTCTTAGTAAAGAGGTAGAAATGAGTGTTCTTGCTTATTAGCTAAATCAGTCCTCAATCTGACTACATGTAACCATCAACAAGGCTAAAAGGAGTTAGGAATCTTTGTCAGGTTGCAACTAATGCACTGTAGCTCACACCAAAGCACACATAAGGTGTTTCTAAGCCTGTGTTCTTGTTGCCTTTGGAGGTTTTGTAACACCTTTTCCTTTACGGTTTATTTTAGTTATTTCGTCTTAATATTCCCTTCTGAACTTTTATATATTTTTAAATTCTGATATGGTCTGCACACATAACATGAGTCAGTATTAATATTCCAAGTACAGTACAGACATAAAACTGATAAAGAACAGGTGCAAGGAAGCCTCCTCAGTGAATGGGAATATGAACCTCAGACTGATCATTAACAATATGTGTTCTGGGTGAGGGCTGGCATGTGTGTGCGAGATGAATAAGTGACCAGCAGCATTAATGCTAAAAGAAAGCAGTGATTGGAGCTGGTGGAGAGGCACCTTCTTGGATTGTTGCTGCAGCTCTTACATGAACATAGGTGGGACAACATGCTGGATTATGACCACCTCTTTCACATGCACACCTGCAACAAGAAGTGCATTAGATATTACGTTCAGTTATTTCATCATCATCCATCATTCCAACCATGTTTCATACTGTCCTGATGCATAGGGTAAAAGAATCAAGTAACAAGAACAAGAAATCATCAAAGTAGGAGAACTGCATTAATACTCAATAACATAAAACTGCACAGGTACCGATTGTCCTCATTATGTTGCTGCTGTTGTTGTGGCCTAAGGCTCACATGGTCATGAACCCAGTGTATTGCAAACTTAAGTTGCTCTTCTCCTGCAGAACATCCTCCTCCTCCTTCCAGGGAACAGGTAGTTGATAGATGTTTGTATAACCAGGTAGTGGTTATATTGTTGCCAACAAATGAGAGCGTCCCTCTCAAGCCTTTCTGGGTGAAGGCTGTCTAGGCTGTATGGTTACGTGGCTGGCACCAATAATGTTCGAGGACATCACAGGTTGAGTTGTTGGATTACTGCCACACCTCTCGTATAGGCTATGCACAGTACCTG
Source organism: Coenobita brevimanus (assembly GCF_032717465.1). Lineage (NCBI taxonomy): Eukaryota > Metazoa > Arthropoda > Malacostraca > Decapoda > Coenobitidae > Coenobita > Coenobita brevimanus. The sequence goes on along the minus strand of NC_137053.1, from coordinate 165,679 downwards.
TAACATTGTCATACATATAAATAATACTGTACATTGTTATATGTAGGTACTGAGTGATATAATAATTAGATGGCTGCCAGCAACAATGCTTGAAAGGAAGTATGGTGAAAATAAAACTGAAAATAATTCAGAGATAGAAAAAAAAAAAAAAAAGCTTATCTGCCACGAAATGTCTTGGAGAGCTGTCATTAGCACGTTGGAAATTAATGACAAGTATGAAATTACATCACAGTTTCACTTATTAATAACACCCACATTCAACAGAAGCAAGTACAGTATATACAGTAAACTCTCAAGTATCAGGTGTAATTCAGCCAAGCTCTACACCAAATAATGTGAAAAACTGGATATTACACAGAACCCCCCCCCCACCATTGGCCCAATGTTCAGCTCCAAGCCGCATGTTGCATTACTATGGTACCGGTATCCATCTTGACCCTCTGTCCTAAAAACTTTCCCAAGAGTAAAATATGAAAAGTATGCATAAAATACAATAAAGTAATGATACAGTTCAGGAATACAGATCCGGCTGGTTACCATTTATGACCCAGTTGATACACTTCATTGCTGGATACTGCACAGAACCACCGGTTATGGCCCATTTCAGTGCCGGATATTGCACAGTTTTGCCAAATACTGAATTGCTTTAATAGAGCCGAGCCAGCTGTGCCGGATATTTAGCTGGGCCGTATATTGTGACAATGGATAATTGAGAGTTTAACGTAGTATGATACCAGGGTTTGAACTGATGAATATTGCTGTCACAATTAGGTGATATTCAGTTACTCTTGGCTTGTATATATGTGTAGGTGAGTGGGCATCATTAGCAAGGCCAGAAAAATCCAAGACCACAACTAGCAGGATTCAAACCCACACCTCCGCCTTTCCAGGACAATGCACAGATTACACCACGGCAGTGCCCGAATCTCCCATCTTGCTAATGAAAAGGGCTGCAGTCCTTGAGCACTGTGCTGTACATCTGCTGCACCTGTAAAATTGGTTTTACATTAAGTAACTAAAAAATAGGAAATTTCCACAATTTTAAATCATCTGCTTTGATACTCTGTCTATGTTTTGTTTGGTACAGTACCTAGTATTATTGGAGTGGAAGCTCTCCTACATTATCACACACATTAAAAACAGAAGAATATAATATGAATAGCAGTCTAGAGAAACCAAATAATGCCAACAATGTAAGTGGGTTAAATAAAATTTATGCTTACCAGGATCACAAATAATACTTTGGTAATTCTTTACCAAACAGGCGTGGCAATTCCACTTAGAACACTGCAAACTCGTGACCTCAAGCTAGGTAATTTTGGTACATAAGCAACCCAAATAGTGTAACTGTTCCATTGTGACTGCAAGAAGTGATTGGAAATACCGGTAGACAAAATATACGGTACCTATTTTGGGGTATTTAAGGAAGTGGCCAGGTCGCCCGTGGCAATGTTTACCAATGATCTCTGTGACTGACTGAGTTGTTTACTTTACCAGCCATTGCTACAACTGGACATGTCAGTGTATCCCATGTCAAAGCAGTGACAATCTTAATGATTTACCCAAACCTAAGGAAACTAAACCAAGCCTAATCCACTCTAACCTCACCTGCATTTGACAGCCAGCTTTCAAATTGGAAATTGCACATTAAGAATGTTAAATATGGCTGGCTACTGGCAGACGTTGGCAGAATATTTACGCATTCTAAATCCGCATGTATAGGTTTCAGAGGTAAGTTTATAAAAATCTCTAGTAGCTGTGGTAATCCATGAATAATAACAAATAATCCGTGAAAGACTCATTTCAATAGAAAATATAGAAAGGCCGTGCCCAGTTGGTAAAGAATTAATTATAGCCTACTTTATCACCCCCATACATCCATCCTCTAAAAACTACTCATTGCAGTCACAAAGCCTTAACTTCTTTAGCCTGATTATACCCTATTTCTTATTTTATTCTTGCTGTCTTCAGGTGATTTTATTCACTTTAATTTTAGGGAGACTTTGAACCAGAAGTTGATACACCGGTACTTCAGTATTACTAAACCCATTCAGTATAATGAGTCTTTTCCTGACAAAAAAAAATCCCCTGGTTGCATCACGAATTAATTTGAGATTATGATGCTCAAAATTACGATTTAGGATTATTTATAAGTCATATAAGGAATAATACAGTATTAAAAAGGTATATATATATATATATATATATATATATATATATATATATATATATATATTTCAGAGGCATACAGGCAACTAGATTTACCCTTAAATGCAGAAAATAACAACACTTGGCGTCGCCGCATCACTCCAACACTTTTTCAATCAGCTGTTGACTGTCAACATAAATTTATCTACTTCGGCTTTCGTTTTACTCGACAGTATTGGCAAAATAACTGGTATAGTTTGCTTTAAAGTTTGTAAAAATTTAAGTATGATGCATTTTTAAAAAATAAGTAGTTTATAAAGTCAACAATCCATAACCATTTTTCGCTTTATTTTACTCGTCCATCTGGTAGCCGAAACAAACGTATCCCGACACAACTATTATTTTTAAAAACAAAGATTTACAACGACTCTACTCGAGTGTTGGCAAAGGTATTGGTTAGATATGTGTATAAGTTTGTAGAGAGAGATATATATATGTATATATGGCACGACCCATTCATTTTATAAACAGTTGGTATTGTAAACGTAATCACCAGGGTTGTAAATTTACATTAGTAATTCATTTCCAGTGTAATCTACTGTATATTGTACCTAAACTCGACCCACATTTTCGTCCGTTTGCAGCTTATTTCATGTAGCTCGGACACGGAAAAAGAAAGTACCACAGTTCTACGTCCTTTCCACATCACTTCTTTTTATTAGAGCAACATACTCGTATTCTATTGTTAATCTCACTCACGGACACAGGAGGCACCCGGCAGAGCAAGCGACCCACCATAGACGGCGTCCCGTCCAAAACAAGCGGAGCATAATCAGAGAGTAATAATATTTGACCGGTTGAATGTGCCGAATTTTCTATATAATCGATAGAACTTACATGAGAATCAAGAATATTAACAATAGACTCGGCAATGGGTATCAGTGCGCTGCGAATAGGTGCAATACTAAGAACAGAGTATTGTGGAGGGCATGCTGCAACAACTTAGCATTCAAGGTTGAGAGATGGCAGTATCAAGCCAAGTTAGAGTAAAACGGGTATAGTAATCAGCATCAACTCCTTGTAAATGTAAGAAAGGATCACAAAGCATGAATTTTGAGATGTAGACATAGTTAAGTGATGAAATCTTAATCACAGTTACAGTATCATCACATTCACAGGACAGTTCAAGAGAGCCATGTATGATCCCCTGTCTACTCATCATTCTTTTTGTAAGAAGGACAGCTAGGGGATTATTTTTCTAATTTTTACTTTAAAAAATGAGTGATTTACGAGATGAGAATTTTCGAAGATAGTGTTTTCTGCAGTAAGATCAAGGAAAGAGTAGTTTATTGCCGTGTATTTCGTCCTTTAAAATAAAGTATGGCAGGGAATCGATCGGAAGTATGTTTGACAGTCCCAACAGGTGGATTTAATGTGACACAACACCCACCATTGTATATTCAGTATGTAGGCTGTACAGTATGGACGGTGGATATTGGTGCCAAGTGGTGACATGTAATAAAACCTCCGCGGTTAATAACATCACACCAGTCGTAAATGAGAAGCAGAAACACCCTCGCATATACCATGACACCAGTAGGAAATGAGACACTCGTAGCATTTATTCAGTATGGACGGCATTGGTGCCCAAGTGGTGACATGTGAGGGTTTATGGGGCGTTGAACTGCTGGGCCTCGGGGAACGGACTATTAAAAAATCATCGTCATCTAAACCTTTATTTCCCAGTAATACATTGGTGGGAGAGATTAAGAAACAGGAAAGAACAAAAGTAGAACCATCATGACCACCACCATCATCATCATCATCATCAACCCAGCCCTATTTCCCATCAAAAGATGGGTGAGGTAGGATCCAGAAAACAAGGAATGAGAAAGCACAAAAGCATAATAATAATAATAATAATAATAATAATAATATCAAAACAAAAAACATGAACTTAAAAATCACAAAGCTAAACCAATACGGCTCGTGCAGACCACTAGAAATACATACAAATACATACAAATACATAGGCCTACTGTAGTGACTAGAACTATTATGTACTAAATGGTTTAACCCTCTCATGACAGGAACAACTCTACTCCTCTGTTTCAGAGCCCGAGAGTATCAGTATTGGTGCCATTAATCTACTCATGGCTGGGACAACTCTAGTATTCCATTCCAGCTGACGCTTAATGGTTTTTATTTAGGTGAGTCATTGGAGCCTGAGAGTGTTAACAAATCTAATATTCATTATTTATACAGTCGTAGGACACCTATTCTATTCTTATAATATACCTTAAACTAAAATGTTTATAAGATCTTCCTAAGGAAAAAATGACGGTATTCTCGTAGGCTTAGGAGGTCAAACAATCTCAGGGTACTAATAACACTTCCTAGCGCGTGTATGTAAAACGACAACTTCATCATGTGTCTCTCATAGTCTTAGATATCTGGACTGAGTAGCCTAGCCCCGGACCCCAGCGTTTCTGATTTGGCAATAAAGGCTGAGGCTATAGCAAAATAAATCGCTAAGAAAGAGATGCCAAGGAGTCTACTAAGCTTACGAGCATACGACAAAAATCTCACCTGACACACTATACCATCTCACATAAACCTTGAAATCCGGTGACGTGATTTATTAATATAGTTTTGTTGCCTCCAGACGATTTTATTCAACTTTGGAGAGCCGCTAAGCAGTGAAGCAAAGTAATAAATGGAACTCTGTGTATACTTTCTGTCCTGTCTAGTCTCTCTTTAGCTGACTAAAATCGTCTGGAGATGACAAACAACAGACTAAAAACAACGCCTCCGTAGTCAAGATGTTAAAACACAATACTACTTTACGAATTTGCCTATAGCTACACAGACAACACTTACACTTTACACTTACGTAGGAGAAGGAAAAACTCACGGTGGGAGTTGTCTAAACACGGATTATTATAATTTTCATGAAATCTGAACAGTCTTTGTGGTCACTGCCACCCTCATCAGTGGAGCTTTACGTCCACTTGCACGACCGACAGTGGGGAAGAACACCGGGAGACAAGTAATTTACTCTATGAGTGTCGTGAATTTTAATAGCTAATGGTTTGTGTGTATACGAAGATAAAAGCATTTCAGTGTGAGTGGTGGTTCATATAATCTTCATCCAGGGTTGAGTACAATGATTTACAAAGCAATGCCTGCGTCATTTGGGCCAAGTTAGAGCGAATTGTTGGAGGAGGGGTTGGTGGCGCGGGTGATGGAGATTATGCGTAATCCTCCACTGTCGGTCATGTCGGCGGGTTTCATTGGTGAAGGTGACAATTGCCACCGAAACTGTTTGGTTCTCAGAATATTTCATTTTTTTTTAAAGTCCTTTTCTTTGTGGGTTTCTCCTTCATAACTGTGGTCACGTCAATGTGATCTATATCTTGCTTATATAAATATTATAATGTTTTCCTTACAGTAAATGGTAGCCTCAGTTAAATTCTGTTGTCCATTAAAATCGTTCATTGTTTTCAATATTTATTATGCATGAAGTCTTGAGTACCGTACTAAAACCAGTTGTTATGATAATTATCATTTATTACACTCATCATCCACTTTATCCTTCTGTTTTTCTTCGCCATAATCATCATCATCAGTCATTGCTTCCTCTTCACCATCACCAACCTTTTCATTTTCTTTTTTTTTTTTCCTTGTTCATTAGCATCACAATCATATCATTGTCATCAACATCATAATCACAATTTTGTAGCCTACTTCCCCATAATTGTTATCATTGCCTTTGTCATCATCATCATAATCATCATCATCAGTCATTATGATCATTATTACCATTTTCATATTCTGCTTGTTCAACTTCCTTTTCACCATCATAACTACCATCATAGCCTGCTTTTTCTGGTCCATCACGGTTTTTTCATATTTTTGTTTTTCATTTGTTCTTGACCTTGTTTTTCATGTTCATGATCATCGCCGTATATCATTATCATCATCGTCTCCTTAACTCTACTTCCTACAGATAAATGGGATACTTAAAACTATCATTAATTTTTAAATACAATATATCTATACAGCTGCCTAAAGCACAACTTAGCACGTAAGAGTTTACACACAAAAGTACTTAATTGAAGCACATGCACATTTGTGGTTAACAGTTCTTTTGTAGTCTCGAAATTAGTTCAGAACGCAAAAAGTTCCTGCATAATTAACTTTTCATATATATCTTCAGATCGAAGAGATATACCCCAAACTATGGAATCGTTTATTAGGAAGATAAGTTTTGGCCTGACTTGAACCCTCTAAAAGTGTGAGTACAGTAGAGTCGTTGTTTTTGTCGCTTCAGGCTCATTATGAGCTCTCACCCGGTGGACTGCAGACTGAAGTTGCCCCTCATATACAGTCCACCATTCTTCTTTTGGGGGGATTGAGAGGAAACTGACAGACGTTTTTTAACCGGGCAGGGTATAGCTACCACCGTGTCAAGTCTTCCTTTCCATTCCTTCTGTGTGCATACCTGAAGAGGGCTCAAGTCGGGCGGAAATTCTTGAATCTTCCCGATAAATAACATTTCCGCAGGTGGGTGTAATTTTCTCGCTTGAACATTGCCTAGCGTCTCATACTTTCGGGTTGGGAGCGTGCGTCTACCGTTGATTCTCCTGAGCTGGCTTCAGTCTCACCCTCGGAGGGACATAATTAAAGGTGCATTAGTATGTCCTTTCATGTGTTCTCAAAGTTCGCACCCTCTCCAGGATCTCATGATGATATACTGATGACATGTGTAGATATAAAAGCGGTATTGACCACATCCGTATATTTAAGTGTAATTGTTAAGCCGACGCACAATACATAAAGGTTAACAACAGGAATTGCCATATATCTCAGGAGGGAAGCGTTACTTTCTTCCGTGTGGTAACGTTCGATAATATTCTTGTTTGCATTTTACATGATTTTATGTTACTTATGGGGAAGCGTTTTACCGTATATTAAATGAGTAACTGAAGGCTAAATCTACAGTGAATTCTCTAGCTCTAAAGGTATTTCCTAAGCTGAATTGAATCACCTGGACGCAGAAAGTTAAAAAATAATTAAAGTATTAACAAAAGCGTCTTAAAAGGTCATATGGTCTGAATATATTTTGTTATAGACTGAGGTAGGTGAAAAGGAGACCAGGACAAGTATTCCTAAAGGCTTAACTAATTTTTACGATGTCTCCATAGCACTTGATTATTGTTGTTAATAATATTGTTAGGTCGCATTTTTCATGTTATTATTAAATCTAGTTTGGGTGAAAAATGCTGTCATTGTATAAGTGAAGATAGAAATATAAACACACATCAGAATGGAGAAGATTCGTGACTAAGGTGCCTGTCTTTTTTTTTTTTTTTTTCCCACTAAAATTTTCATTTTAATTTGGTTATGAAGTGTATGCCAATTTTATGAAGAAAGATAAAAGTGTGAATATGTGATGTCATACACAGATTAACAATATTCACTCGTCTGATTATGAAGTGTTTGGAAGCTGTAAGAGTGATAAGTGTATTGATAAACGATCCTGTATACGACTTAAGCCCAAGAAATTGTATGAATAATGTTCCATCGGTGCTGCTGGCAAGATCAAGAGATAGGACAGCATCCCGTCAACGCGATGATGTACGGTATTTTGGATTCTCGCAACCACCGGACGATTTTATTAAGCTTGTGGAGGGTCCTCTGGTAGTGACTGGTTAATGAAGGCTACATGTAACCTCTCCAGTTCGAAAAGTCTCCCCATCGCTGAAGAAAGTCATCTGAGGAAAGCAAGAATATTGTTAAAAGTACGCATTCTGGATAGAAATTTAGTACGATAACGTATTTTCCACTCTGCCCTTGCGATCTCCTGACGATTTTATTCAGTTTAGGAGAGACATTGTCGAACTTGAAGGATTAGATATAGAATTTATGAACCCCCTTGATAAAAGACATTCTTTCCTACGTTGAATAAAATCGCCAGGGGGTTAAAAAAAAAAAATAAGAGCCATCGAGCTGAAGAGGTTGAATGCTATTGGTGGGCATCTAAGATTATTATTTTTACTGTATTATTATTATTATTATTATTATTATTATCATTGTTTTATTACCGTTATTATATTGTCGTTATCGCTGTTCTTTTCATATTGTTATCATCCCTGCCATAAGTAACACCATTTATCATAATCATCATCAGCATCATTATCATCATATTCTCCCTTTTTATATTGGCAAAAAATGAAACAGATATTTGTGGGGCATTTGTGTTCAGAGTGGCATACGAAAAATGTCTGCAAGTCCTTTCACTCATTATTCGAGTGGTTAGAGAAGCGATCTCTTGTTTGACAGGACGCGGGATCGAATCCTGACTTTACTGATCACACACAAGACCCACCGACTTGCCATAATACACCCACGCTAATGCCATCACACCAATCCTGAAGGAGACAATCCTAGCACGTATTCGGTATGGACGATGGGTATTAGTGTCCATGTGGTGACATATGAAGGTGTATATGCCATCAGTTGCACGTAGGAGGACTGCTGGACCTCGGGCAACGGAGAGGCAAGATTATGGCCATAGTCGGACACTTAAAAGCCTCAAATACTCAGTATTTAAGCAGTATTCAGGATGACATGGGAGACTTCACCTCTTTCTTAGCTATGTAATTCTCATAATACACCTCAGTGTTCTCCTGCCCGCTATTTATATCGCTCCAATACGGACATAGTTTTCATCAGTAACGAAAAAGATGATACTGAGGTGTTATGTGCAGGTTAGTCGCTAAGGAAGAGATGTTACTGAGTCCTTAAACTTAGATACGACCCATATTATCTACACTCGGGGAAAAAAGCCAAATTGATACCGGTATAAAGTTTGACAATACAGGCAGTTATTTTAACATTATTGCTAACATTAATATTTTGCACTATATCTTCTGTGGCTCAGTGGCAGCATAAGACAATAATGTCTCTACATCCTTTCCAAAGCCATTCATCGTGACTAGCAGTGTATTTGAATGTTAATTTCGTCTTACAGCTCAGCATTCACTGGGGAGAGACGGCAGTTTTAGACCAAACTAATGTGAACAGGGTATAGGAGAAGTAGCTTGTAGAATTAATTTTCCTCATAAATGTACCCTTTCATTTTTCTTGGCAAGCACCCCTTTCTTGGTGATTTAGTCTCCGTTTTCACATCGTAATATTGGCGTATAGATTATCTTGTATTTTATATCCATTTACTTACAGTTCGTAAATACAGTTCGTATTAGGGTGTCATGTTCAAATTAATTGCCGTGGAAGAGCTGTTACGAAACCTGCAAGGCCAATGTGTGCCTGTTTATGCATTCCAAAGTACCAAAAAAAAAAAAAAAAAAAAAAAAGTTTTCACTGCAAAAATATCAAACTGTTCATCATTACTGTCTAAATGGAATGTTCGTGACAACAGAGGAGAAGACGCGAGATACTCTGGTAGACGAGAGTAGTGTTATTGAACTTAAGATCGGAAAATTCGAATCTTTAATGGTCGTATTCTGAGTGACTTCAGCGTTTTCGTAACATCTCCGGCTAAGCGATTTATTTTGTATATTACATCTTAGTATTCTTTTGATTATATTTACATTGTTTTAATATCAACATACCGGTACTTGTAGTTTGCATCAGTAACGTATAAAAGGATACTGAAGATTAATGTGAAAAATAAATATCTAATGAAGAAGTGTTACGAAATCTCCATTGTCACCCAGAATATAACCCTTGTATATACAGATAAATAAATTAAGACGTATTACATTTCATAGTGTGGCTGGAGGCCCGAAATAAACACTGTTGGTTTTTGAAGACAGTGGCAAGTTTATTTCGTCCTCCAAGAAGGTTGTCTATAGGTTCAGTTTGTCTCTCTGTCTGTCTGTCTGTTATCAATAGTACTGAACACTACTGGATGGACTAGCACCAAATTTGGAATAATGGTTGAGGAACAAGTGAGTAAATTTGGGGTAAAATGGTCAGCGGTCAAGATCAAAAAGGGAGATGATAGGCCACTGCCATTGCGGAGGTACTGTATCTGCTTTCTGAGTGCTCATGTTGCCATTATGACGGTGGCGACTTAATTTTAGCTTCCATGCATTTTGGATAGAAAGAGCTACTGTACTGTACCTTTAAATGTATTAGTTTTTCTCTGATGTGCAGTTCGTATTTTAACGTGTAATTCAGGAAACATCCCTTGGTTTACTGATACAGCAAAACCAGGAGAATTACGGCTGTCAGGATGAGCGTATGAGCGGCTGATGGTGACTTGTGGGCACCTGAAGCTGTACGGGCGCCCACCATAGGCCTGAGATGATTATTGTGGGCGGGAGAGTTGCGTGGGCGGTGGACCAGACAGGCTTGAAGTGGCGGACCCCAACTGGAAGGTCTGTGTGAACCACTAAGGAGTTTGGTATTAGTGGGTGTCTGACCCAGCTGTAACCAGACTATTCCACCCTCATCTACGCCGGTTCGTATGATCTCGTGTTCAACTACGGGCACTCTAACGCCTACAGCGCTACAACCACCCGTAGGCGTTACATCTTGTGGTTTATTCACAATCCATTTTCCACGCACGCCGCATTCCTTGACGTTATAGAAATTGAGAGCGGTGGCTAAGTAAGCATCCTCTGGCGTTAACAGGAGGCGTGTGACGTTGAAATCGTGTGCGTGGGCGTCCACAGGTTGAGTGCGTTGCGCGGACTGTGTGTGTGTTGAGGGCGAGTGAGTACCACTTGCATGCAGAGTGAAGGAGGGGCGAGAGCAGTCGGGGTCATGGTAGTAGTGTAGAGTTTGGCTCCATTCGTTGCCGTGTCTGTAAGAAAAGAAATCATCTTGATCATCATCATCATCAGTCATCCTCACCATCATCACTATCACTAATCATCATCATCATCATCATCATATCTTTGTCTCTCACAGTATCGTATCTTTATCCCTGTCCCCTGCCATTTCGCTTCCCTTCCCCGTGCTTACACCTCCTCTCATATACCTTTCTATTTCATCCCTGCATCTCATCCTCGGTCTTCCCGTCCCCCCCCCCTCCCTCCACCTCACTCACATACATTCTCCTAGTTAGTGTTTCACTCACCGTGCTCTCCACATGACCAGATCACCTCAGTTTGTTTCTCCTAACCCGTTTTTTAATACAACAAATTATTCCTGCATTATTCTGATTTCCAGGTTATCCTTATTACTTACCCCCCAAAAAAGTAGCTACCGTAAGTAACGAATATTCTATAGGGTCTTCTTTCATAGTGGTTGAGAGAGAGAAAGAGAAAGTATCCTCCTTCCCTCTCTCTCTCTCTCTCTCTCTCTCTCTCTCTCTCTCTCTCTCAGCATATCCTAACTTAATCGTTTACAATGCCGATTTTTTCCTGTTTTCAGATATCCTTGTCATATTCCCTACCTGAAAACAAGAAGCCGAGTCAGAAACATTCCATAGGGCCTCGTTTCGCATCGGTTTGAGGCCCATGCACCCACCAATAGAAGGGGAAGGGAGGGGGCGGTGTGCAGGTGAGGAGGACTGCGTTGGCTACTGCGAGTCACTGCCCCACACACGCTGCATACTCCTTTCTGCCGGCAAGAAATGGTAAGAAGATCAACTTAAAAGTGTTAGTATTGCTACTGGCATCATCATATCATTATCATAGTCATCATCAACCTGGATAGAATCGTCAAGGACGTTCATTACACACACACTGCACTCGCCTTTTTGCCGACAAGAAATAGAAAAATTAACGTTTATCGTGGACGACAAACTGGTTACCCCTCTGCAGGCCACCACTCCCCTTTTCGGAAGATAGGGAAGGGACTCAGGAACGTATGTAAAAACGGGCGGTGGAGCCGCCCGATATTATCGGTGCCACCGTGTGAAGGCGTCCTTTACCAACACCGCGTAATCATGTGGTCATGTCACTGCACACATGCTTTTCTAGACCTCCTCTTTGTTCGGCTTCGGCCAACTCTAAGCTCTTCTTTTACCCCAGCTATTTTATCTCTGACTTGACTGCATGAGAGGTAAGTTGTGATGACACCTACGTTTGCAGTGTGGAAAAACAACTACCACGGTAACACTGAACAACATATCTTCGTTTATCGTGACTCATGGCTTTTGGGCAACTCCTTGTGTAATGGTAGGCACATTCAGCCTGCATCTAGAAAATCCTAAGTTGAAATCCCGGCAGCTTATTAAACAAAGTTTTTCATCATGTCTCTCTTCACCGTTCAGTATAAATGGTGACATGGATGTTAATTCGATTGCTTTGTACCGTATTATAAGGGAAGACCTGAACTTAGAAAAAATATATATCTGCCCTAATTACCCTTGTGCATTCGACAAGCATTAAATCCGAAGCCTTCTTCTTGTAGGGGTAGAGAGTTAGCATAAATTTTGGTTTTTCTTACACCTGAGATAGTCTGATTTCTGATGGTTGCTTATAGAAAATGCGTTTAAGCGAAGTAAATTATTCAGCATTTGTTGGGGCAATTATAAAATGTCGCATGAGTTCAAATGTCAGATTCAATGAAACACATTTAATTCACGAGGAAAGTGTCTAATGAAATGCTGATAGTGTCATTTGGGCTTGTTAATGATGTAATATATAAGCTGGTTGCAAGGGCGGTCATGTCGTATGGGTTGTTTGAAATCCCAGGCGTGTAATACAATTAGTTTCCTCAACCACACAGTCATGGTCAAAAGTTGCCTAAATTTAGTCCCATCTACCTGTCATTTTCCTCTCCTGGCTAGAAGTTCCTAAGGTGGGAGAGGCTTGGTATGTTACTCTGGCCATAGAGAAATTTGATTGATATGATGCGACAGGGAGGAAAGTGAGGGACGTGCCCTAAGTGTGAAGTAGATGCAGTGGAATAGCAGGCCAACTTTTGTCTGACTTTATATACGTAAGAGAGGAGGAGGTGGTGGACGAATGTGTATAGCACTTTTTTAGGGAGTGTGTGGGTTGTTATCAAACAACAAGACGTGCAGCCGGCGTGACACATGACTCACTACCCTTATAGGGTCACAGCATCCCTGAACCTGATTTTGGTACACACACACACACACACACACACACACACACACACACACACACACACACACACACTTTAGGGCGTATCATCCGTGGACTCTGGTGGCGTGCTGTATACTGACGTGTATATCTCTGTGATCTAAGCAGGTTCTAGAATATTTCCGTTTGGTTCCTCAGTCCTAATTTACTTTCAGTTACGTATCTCGAGCTATCTACATGCTTAAACAGGTCTGTGGTACGATCTCGCGGCGTATATCAGATGTTCCTGAATTACTTCGGCGTATTTTTCAGATTTTAGAACATATGTGGTGATTTCTGACGTTTAGTATACCAAGCTAAGGACCCCGCCACACCATTGTCGGAATTGGATATAATCTGGCGCAAATTGTTCTGTCGTTAAGGTCGGAGTTAAAGTTGGATTATTAACACTTCGTTTCATTTAGTCACGTTCCGGTCAGTCCATTTCTCACTGTTAGGCATGATGCAGGTAACAGTGAGGAATGCTCCTTACGACATTCCCATCTGCAGTTTTGTGTCTTGCAGCCCTGAATTGTAGTAGTAGTAGTAGTGGTGGTGGTGGTGGTGGTAGCAATAGTAGTAGTAGTGGTGGTGGTGGTGGTAGCAGTAGTAGTAGTGGTGGTGGTGGTGGCAGCGGTGATGGTGGTGGTGGTGGTGGTGGTGGTGGCAGTGGTGATGATGGTAATGGTAGTGGTGTATTAAGTGAATATATTTTGTAACCTAACATAGAGTAACTTTCTCAGACAAGTCCTGCACTCCTATACGTGATTATCTAACCATGGACAGAATTATTTGCTCATCTTTGGGGCTGTGCGCTCTCTCTCTCTCTCTCTCTCTCTCTCTCTCTCTCTCTCTCTCTCTCTCTCTGTGTTACTATTTGTATCTGTATCTCACGTATCGGAATCCAGAGATTTCAAGATAAAAAGTAAAACACTATATTTGAGTTTACCAGTGATTTAATTACTGTAGTAATCTGGGTAAAATTATGTGATCGTCGTAAGAAAACACACGCACGCACACACACACACACACACACACACACACACACACACACACACACACACACACACACACACACACACACACACACACACACACACACTATGCACCGGTTTTAATCTCAGATCATGTATTCACAAGATATTTTATCAACATGCATACATAATTATACAGGGTGACCCTGAAAAGAGCTACCCACTAAAATCCCTCGTGGCAGTATTTTATGTGTTACGGGGACGGCTTAGTGAACTAGCGTGGGCGTTCTTATGCCAGTGGGTATGTGAAATGAATAAGTGATGTAGGTTTGATACAAATGACATTGACTGACTCCTCCTCACAACGCACGAGAAATCGCCTAGGGAGTGGAAGTGGAGTGTTATATATGGGCCATCCTCTTTACGATACCTACATGAATAGAATCAGACTGTTGCTGAATAAATGTTTTTCTACTTACGTATTTGGAGTTTAATAGAGGCTGTTGGTATCCTGTAGGTCGATAAAGGTCTTGTTTGGATACGTCTGTGTGCAGGTCCCCGAGAAACAGTTCCTTACGCACCAAGTTCTCTCCTTTCAGCGCCCCTTTTTGCTTTTTCATCTGCGTTCCCTCCTGTGTGATCTCCACCCTCAGCAGCTGTAGTTCATTCCAGGCCGCACCTAGACCCCTGGACAGGAGAATTAACACTCTTAGGCTTCTGTTAGTCACTCAGCTGAATACAACTACCTGGCATTAGCTGGACTAAAATACTAGTTATTCCGACCGTGAAATGGTTAATGGAGAAAATAGTAATGGGCGGAAATATTATTGTGTTTTTGACGATTTTTTACGGTAAATGAGTCTCCATAGATTTAGTAATTGTCCGAGATAAAACACAAAGACATGAATAATGAATATGACACGGAAATAGTAGTAAGGGATTTTGACTAGTTTTTTGACGATAAACGATTCTCAGTAGAGTAAATAATTGCCCTAGATAAAAATAAAGTATCAGCCATCAGTCTGACACAAGTTAAGTTCAGCATAATTATTAAATACAGTAGCGTACAGTACTTTGAACAATCCTCGTCTTGGGTGACTTCGTTGGCTGTCTCGGTGTAGGCCAGGACCGTGTATGGCTTGTGGGGTTTCCAGGGCTGTGTAGAGAGAGAATAAAAAGGCTTACATACTAGTATACAACACTTAACACTCTCAGGCACTTGTGACTCGATCAGTTGAATGTTTAAAGTTAACCGGAATAGAGTACTGTATTGGAGTTGTCCCGACCACAAGGGGATTAGTTGGATGATGCCTAATTTTATGTTTTTTCTTTCTACCTCCAAATGCAATATTTATCCTAGGAAGAGAAGTTAGGTAGAAATGAGGTTTAGAAATAAACTCCATTAACATCTCTGCCACAAGGCGATAAGGCTTGTGGGGTTTTCATAGCTAGTGAAGTGATCGATATATTTTTATTTTGCACTGTATGTTGCTATTATAATGATGATACGTTAATAATAAGGTGCAATTTGCAAAATAATTCTCATAGGAAAATGTGCAACGAAGTCTTCTGTGCCACCTAGAGTACGGCCCTCAGAAACAAGAAAAAGAATATAAGAAGTAAAACAAGTTATCAGCACAATACGCGCGCACGCACGCTCGCGCACACACACACACACACACACACACACACACACACACACACACACACACACACACACACACACACACACACACACACACACACACACCAAAATAATCTTACCCTCTCTTGCTATAGAAATTAGTTACAGGTCACATTTTGCGCTGTAGATTTAAAAAAAAAAAATATGTACATACCTTTGTAACTTTTCCCGGACATGTTGTGTTCACGGTAGCCGCAATCAGGGCTGCGTCTCGATGGGTGTGTGCAACCACTTCAACTCTTTACCACATACAGAGTAGGGCACGCCAGGGAAGAAGAGGGAAGAAAAACATATCATTAATGGACTTCAACGTCAAAACTGTACCTGAAACCTTTCACACTTTCTTACACAATTTGTCCTCTCTCTTGTCTCCTTTCTCTCCTCGTTCCACCCAGTATAATTAGTTTGTTTTCTTTATTGGCATCAGAATATGTAATTGCGTCCATAGTTTATGTTTTTGTTCGCTGGTTAATGTGACTTCGTAGCACGTCTTCCTTAGCGATTTATTTTTGGATATGGGTGCAATGTTTGAAGGGTTTATATTACGTAGAAGGAATAGTAAGATGCAATAAGCAACATAAATCGCTTAGAAAGAGGCGTTAGGAATTTATACAACACCGAACAGGACAGTAAGGTGTAAAAAGCAGAATGAATCGCTTAGGAAAAGGTGTTAGGGATTTATACAGCACCAAACGGATAGTAAGATGTAATAAGCAGAAAAAATATCGTTGGAAGAAGTGTTATTAATCTATATAGTACAGGAGAGGATATGAAGGTGTAGTATGTCATATAAATTGCCCAGGAAAGGTGTTAGGGGTTTCTATAGCAAAGAAACAAAATAAATTGCTTTCGAAGAAGTGTTAGGGAATTATATAGCACAGAAGATTGCAAGGTGTAATATAAATAGCACAGGAAGAGATTAGAGGGATTCATGTAACATACAACAAAATAAGTTGTAATAAGCAAAATGAATTGCTTAAGATTAGGTGTTAGGGAGATTAGGATGAGAATACGATCCCCCATCACTCACCTTGTCAGCGTATACTCCGCCTCCGTAGCCCCTGTTGTGACCCACGATGGACGTCCAAGGGTTAGGTTACCTCGAGCCTCCAGAGAGTGTGTGGCTTGGGTACAGGAGGGATCGTGGTACAGGTGCAGCTGTACCTCCAGTGTACCGTCCCCTCTGAAGCTGTACCGCCGCAACACGTACCGTGGACCGGGTCTGGACTCGCAACTGTACCGGGAAGAGAGAACGTTAGATAGAACTAACAGACCTTACGATCCAAACCAGATAGGAACAGTACCCTTGTTATAGAAATATAAGAGATGACTAATACAGCAGATATATAACTCGAGTGTGTGTGTGTGTATATATATATATATATATATATATATATATATGCAGAGAGCGAGAGAAAGAGAGAGAGAGAGAGAGAGAGAGAGAGAGAGAGAGAGAGACGTGAGTATAAATAATGAGAGGCCTCTTAGCTAGTCCACGGGGGGTTTCCTTCCTTGCTAGTTCTCACCATAGGGCTTAATTCATTATCTGTGGGGGGTTTAGCTTAAGCCCAATGAAGTCGTCTGATGATAACGAAAATAAGATACAAACGTCGTTATTCATCTGCAGGAGTTAACTCTTTCACTACGAGATGATAATTTTTGTATTTTCATCTTTGCTACCTCCAGCTCATTTTATTCACCTTAAGATGTATCTCTGTGAAAGTGTTAGGCTGATGAAGGCTACATCTAACCCACTCGATTCGGAAAATATGCCCTAAGCTAAATAAAATTATATAGTGGTAGCAGGTTGTTTTGGCGGTAGCAAGAAGTGAGATTCCTGTTCTCTCTCTTAATACTGGAAGACGAGAGAACACTCTTAAACTGAATAAACTCGTCTGAGTAGCAAGAATAAAGTGTTATATATTTATTTTCAGCTGAGGGAACTGGACCATTCCCACGCATCATATTCTAGGTCGTGGTGGCCTAAAATTCTAAAACTGAGAAGGAGAAGGTTGAGGGGTTGGAGGGAGGTAAGGGGGAGTGGGAGAGAAAGATGAGGGAAGAGGGGAAAAATGTTAGGAGGAAGAGAGAGGTGGAGAAGGGAAGGGACGGAGAGAGAGGGGGGGCTGCGTGGAGAAAGTGGAGAAGGAGAAGAGAAAATGGAGAGAAAGAGAGGGGGAGGAGAAAGTGGAGAGAAGGAGAAGAGAAAGTGGAGAGAAGAGAAAGTGTAGAGAAGGAAAAAAGAAAGTGGAGAAAAGAAGAGAAAGTGGATTGATGGAGCGAGAATGGGGGCGCAGATGAGCAGAGGAATAGTAGGAAGGGAGAGAGGGTAGGATGGGGGGAAGAAAGCGGGAGAAGAAGGGGGAGTAGAGGGGTAGCTTGACTATACCCAATTTCCAATCAGAGAGCACGTTGGTTCCACCCTCGTGGGTGATCAAAATTGACTCACCTAAATAAGAAATACCGAACAGTTAGTCTTACTCTAAAACGCGGTATAGCGTTGACAGATATGCAAAAGCTACAAACAGTCCTTATAATCTCAAGAAAAATGCTTCTTCACCATTATTATCTTTATCATCATACCCTTATTTCCTACTAATACATGCAGTGGGAAGCCCAGGCTCATAGTGATGTGATTCTGGTGGACTGCAGGCTGAAGCTGTCCTTCTCTTGCAGTTCACTACGCTTCATTTCAGGGGACAGAAAAAGGGAGCTGAGGAATGTTTATATAACAACTTCTGCTACAGCAACAACAACAGCAACAACTACTACTACAGCTACTACTACTACTACTACTACTATATCGGTGCCATAGTGTGAAGGCGTCCCTATCCAGCACCGATCCAGTAGTACTAATATAGGAAGGCACAATAAGTAGGACTATCAACAAATTGCCCAGCGAAATGGACATAATTAATAATTAAGTCTTCGAAGTACTCCAGCTCTTTATTATTATTATTATTATTATTATTATTATTATTATTTTATTATTATTATTATTATTTTATTGTTATTATTACTATTATTATCTGGACGCTGCTACTCCTCACCCCGCCCTAGGATGGGAAAGAAGGTACGGATGATGTTGATGATGATGATGATGATGATTATTCCCTCCAAACGCTTTTATTCAGGATAGAAGAGCGCCAAGTAATGAGAGGGTAATGAAAGCTTTATCTAATTCTTCTCCAGGCTGAAAAAAATAATCTGGAAGCAAGTTCTCCCATCCAGTGTATACGGTATATGGGAAATAGGATGATGATGGTAATAACTACGACGATGATGATGGTTGTGGTGGTGGTGGTGATGATGATGATAATACCCCTACGCTGTGCTTTCTCTTTCCTTGTTTGTAGATGGTGATGATGATGATGATGGTGATGACTGAGAGGTCCAATTTGTGATATTTTCCCCTATTTTAGTGACCAGAACAGTGCACCATTCACGTGTAGAGAGTGCGAAAAATGTAGACCCTCAGCTTTCCGAGAGACATGTTCAAACCATCTTGTATATTTTTCTATCCCCGTTGCTTTGATCTGCACTTTGAAGGCCATATCAACAGATCTGATCACTTTTTTGGTCTCTTACTTTAGTCGACGGTACTAGTGGGTTTTGTGGTAATTCTTAGATCTGTTTACACCACAGGGAAGTGAAGGGGAGGGTGGATGTTGGTGTGGGTTTGGGTGTGGGTGTGGGGAGCGTGAGAGTGTAGGTGGGGGTGTGGGGGTGGGGATTTGGTGTGGGTGTGGGGAGGGTGGGAGTGTAGATGTGATTGTTGGTTCTGGTGTTCGGGGTGGGGAGGGTAGGAGTGTAGGTTTGGATGTAGGTGTGGGTGTGGGGAGGGTGGAAATGAAAGTATGAATGTGTGTGTGGGGAGAGTGGGAGTGTAGCTGTGGGTGTGGGTGTGTTTAGGGTGGGAGTGTCGGTATGGGTGTGGGTGTGGGGAGGCTGTGGCTCAATCGGTAGAGAGATGGCCTGCAGTCCTAACGGACCCGGGTTCAAATCCTGCTAGGGCAGGGAACAGTTTAAGGATTTGAATTTCATTAAGTCAGACTTTACTGATCTACCAGACGAACCGCCATGTCGTAAAAATACCCCCGCTAATACCAATACACCAGTCCTGTATGAGACAGCCCTGGCATGTATTCAGTATGGACTGTGGGTGTTAGCGCCGAAGTGGTGACATGTAGAGGTGTACGGTAGGAGGACTACTGGGCCTTGAAAGCAGGCTGTGAAGCCTATGTCCAGAGTCGGTCACATAAAAAAAAAAAAAAAAAATGTGGGTGTGGGGTTTGGGGTTTGGGTGAGGGCCGTGATGTCACTGTGGTTAGTTCATTGCATTGTGTAAAGGTAGCAAAAGTAAAATATGAAAAATGAAGTTTGTATCTAACCCCTCCAGGTCTCCCCAAATTCTCTCGTAAGCTAAATAAATCGTTTGAAGGCAGCAAGAACAACATACAGTAAAGTCAAGGGATAGAAATGGTTATAATATTGGTCAGTGACAAGTCCCATCAGACTCACTATTAAGGAATGACAACCCCGAATCCAAAGAAAATCGACTGGTGGTAGTAAGAATAAAGTAATTATTATTTTTGTTTTCACGTCATGAATGGGTTGATCACTTCACTCTGAATTCATATTTTTCATTTAATTATCTCTGACTTCAGACGGTATTTTTTTTTTTTTCTGTTTTGGAGAGAGTTTTTCTAACAGGAAGAGTTAAATAGAGTCTTTACTAACCGGTTCAGTACTAAAAAATCTTATAAGTTGAATATAAATGTATGGAGGTAGCGTGAATATACTG
>NC_137053.1:137500-140000 GCF_032717465.1 Coenobita brevimanus | reverse complement strand
TCAGTATACGATACAGTCTGTATACGATAACGATAGTCTATACACGATAAAGATGTAGTCTATATACGATACAGTATGTATTCGATAACGATAACAGTAAATTCCATACTACTTCCCTCGAGGTGTAGGGGCCCAAGACTAGGCAAAGTGAGAGTAATACGTCCCAGGAAACTTGTAAAGAGGAAAGGACCAAAGGCTAAAACAACGGGGGGAGGGGGCACAGACCCTCATCCATCCTGCAGTTTTCGAATTATCGGTGTATGGAAATTTGCATGAGTATCAGTATATTACATAGCTCAGCAGCCTAGCCCAGGGCGCCTACGCTCTGATGGGACAAAAGTGAGCTGGATGATAGGAAGATATTTACAGGCTCAGCTAAGCCAATAGGCATTATGCAGCTCGTAAGTGTGACTGTTTATGGTTGTGAGGTGGAGGATTCCGGTGGCTTGAATTGTGAGTGAATGAGAGTGTGGTCCATGTAAGTGGAAAACTTTTGATAGGTCTCCCTCCGTCAGGATTTCTCTTGCATTCTGGCCCCTACCTCATCCCAGCCTTGAATGTGAAAACAAGTTGGGACGATGATGATGATCATGAATGTTTGATATTTACAGGGTAGACAGTACAGGAACCGCATTTGAGGGTTCGACGTTGGGTCCCATTTACGACTTAGTAAGATAACTTTAATAGAAAATCAAGATAAAGGTGGTAGTACATTGTCCATGGTGTTGTGGTTACATGAATTAACTCTAACCTGGCTACCCCAAGCACTGCTATGCTCTGTTCGCTTTAACTTGGCCAAAATTTGCCATATATGCATCTTGAATGCCGAGCTGTAACAACAGATTAGGACTGAAATACGGTGCGAGTCACAAAGAAGTGCTATGAATAGGATGTAAGGCTTGTCTTCTTGTGTCGTCGAGCTACGGGGAAGAAACTGCAAAAGGAAGAAAATGTGGACCGAATTAAGGTGGAAAGAGCACATAATGCACTTGCTGGCATGGAACCTTTCATTATGTCTCCCTTGGGCCCCAACAACTTTAAGTCTTCCTCTGATATTCTGGGTCCTTCAACCCCTCTCTCCCTCTCCGACAATTCATCATTATTTCCTTACCCTTCCCCCTTTCCGTAGTCCCTCTTATATTCACTGGATTCTCCCTCCCACTCTCTCTGTCTACCTGTTTATTAAGACTTGCTCTCTCTCTCTCTCTCTCTCTCTCTCTCTCTCTCTCTCTCTCTCACACACACACACACACACACACACACACACACACACACACACACACACACACACACACACACACACACACACACACACCTCAGAGGCACAGAGACAGATAAATATTTGACAGAGACACACAGACAAACAACCAGTGCCAAAAACATAACCTCCTTGACAGATATCTAAATAGAAAAATCAAGAACCATGTGTTTTGGGAAGAGGACTTTGCACTTTAAAAGGTTTAGGTTATGGGCAGAGGGAAAGACAATGTGAGGAAGACTGAGATAATGTCAAGAAAGTGGTATCATAGTGCTGAAGGGGTTAATGGTGCAGCTAAGGAGCA
Source organism: Coenobita brevimanus (assembly GCF_032717465.1). Classification (NCBI taxonomy): domain Eukaryota; kingdom Metazoa; phylum Arthropoda; class Malacostraca; order Decapoda; family Coenobitidae; genus Coenobita; species Coenobita brevimanus. The sequence goes on along the minus strand of NC_137053.1, from coordinate 138,438 downwards.
TAACAGTGTCTTAAGGGTAAATAAAGGTTGAGTTTTAGAGGTATTAAAAACGCATCCCGTTGTTAATGCACCCAGGATTAAATTGGGGTAGCATTTCTCTCTCTCTCTCTCTCTCTTTCTCTCGCTCAGGCAGACGATAGCAGTAAATTAAGGAACGTAACAAAAAGAGAGCAAAAATACAGGGTAGAGTTGGTTAGAGGAAAGACAGAGGAAACTGTTTGTCTGCCTGTCTGTCTTTCTCACTATCTTCCTCCATCTGTCTATTATCTGTCTATTTATCTATCTATCTCTCTGTCCATCTCTCTGTATCTGTATCTTTAATCCTATCACTCAATCTCTCTATATAGTCATTCTGAAACCATCTGCCTACTGAACTGTCTGTGTCTCCGTCTGTCAATCCACCTACTTATTTTTCCATCTGTGTATCTGTATTTCTGTCTTCCTCTTTGTCTATCTATGTCTGTCTGTCTGTCTACCCATCAGTCTGTCTGTCTGTCTCTCTATCTGTCTCTGTCTAGCTAACTAGCTACGGTATCTTGCTTTGTATATGTCCATCTGTCTATCTGTATTTTAAACTTATTATTATATTTCTATTAAGATTTGACTTAAGAATGGATCATAAAGTCTGTATAGTCTGCATATTCTCTCTCTCTCTCTCTCTCTCTCCCTCCTCTCTCTCTCTCTTCTGCTATCTCCGTCTGTGTGTTGGTAATTGACACTAAAAGCCTACACATTCATCTCAGCCACACCCCTCACCCTCCCCCACTGCACCGTTCCCCCCTTTTTCCCTCCCCACTTTCTCCCTTTCCTCTCTCTCTCTCTCTCTCTCTCTCTCTCTCTCTCATTTTTACTATGATCTGTCTCCTTATTTCATTCTTCATATTCTCATTCTTCTCTCCCTCACTTCCTCACCCTGGGTTCTCTCATACCGCCATTAC
>NC_137053.1:115000-135000 GCF_032717465.1 Coenobita brevimanus | reverse complement strand
GTGTAGTTCGTCTCGGCTCCAGTAGTCTACTCATATCTGTGCATCTTGGCTTGGTTGGATGTGTGTGTGTGTGTGTGTGTGTGTGTGTGTGTGTGTGTGTAGGAAGATTGTTTACGGTTTGTTCTTTAAGAATAATCCCTCAGCTGAATAAAACCGTCTATCGATGTCCAAGAATACTCGCAGGACCCACCTTGTAAAAACTGAAGTATGACTGACAACAAGTGACTGAAGTGTGGAAATGTGAAGCGTTCCTAAACCTATTAGTACGACGACGGTGACCAGAGAGAACATTAAGTTCCTGCCCTGAATAATGAATAGGTATGAACAAAGACGGAGTATCTTAAGTGTGGAAGAGTAAAAAAATTTAAATACAAGTGGTAGAAGTAATGTGGTCTTGTGGATGGTGGTAATGATGGAGAAATCTATTAAGTCCGGGGCCAGGGTTCGAAACCGGTTGGTGAAGGTGGCGATTATCTGAACACTGGATGATAGCTGTGGGCTCCACCCTTTTGTCTTACTGCACATCGACATTATATACACCGGATTTAGCTCACTCGCTGCATTCTTGCTTTTACCATCCCATTTAATTCAACATTGAAATGACTTATGGTAGCAAAAAAACAAAAAAGAAAGAAAAATTATTGGAGGCATTATCCTACCCCGTCTGTTCGGAAGTCTTCTTCATAGCTGATGAAAATCGTCTGGTTGTAGAAAGAATATGGTACATATGACGTCATGGGAGTGAAGGGCACGTATGACTCAAATCTTAGTTGACTACAGTCATCTGGTGTTGGCTACTATAAAATCCTAGAGTTCTCTTTACCATGAGAGGGTTAATGGTACTTGTTTTAAATCTTTGGCTCCTAAGACTCACTTGTAGCTGAATAAAATCGTCTGACAGACTGGTAGGCGGTTCATATTAGTATACTCCGTTCACTTTAACCAGGCGCAAAACTGGCGTCTTTCCATCATGAACACTGAGTTATAACAAGGACTTAATACTGGAATACGGTGCTAGTCACGAAGAAGTGTTGTTATGGAAAGGGTTCAGACTCATGGTATTGTCTTTTGCAGCACTGAACTACGGAAAAGAGGCTGAAAAACACGAAAATCATCACACAGTTAAGGTGGATGACCCACATTGTTGTACTGGCCATGAGACGGGTATTATATTGACTTTCTACGAATTCTCTCTCTCTCTCTCTCTCTCTCTCTCTCTCTCTCTCTCTCTCTCTCTCTCAGAACTATTAATTACGTATACGAATTACCTATAACAGCAGGCTGCCGACACAAAGCTATTCGGCAACAAAATATAGCTTAGTACTTGACTTATACATCACATCTTAGCGAGTAAATGACCGCATAATTTTTATCTTGGAAAGCTGAAGATGTGAGAGTTTGCTGGGATGCTCAGTGTTGGGGTCCTAACTTGATGTAATCTAACTTAAGCTAATCGTTGTTAGCAGTATCTTATCATGTCAGACTCAGCCTAACGAGATGTAACCAGTTTTAACAATACAACTCATGAAACTTAGGCTTATTTAACCTATTCCGTCCTAATAATAAACAGTCTAACTAACTTAACCTAACCTAGCTTTGCGTTACTGAATCTGCATAGTTTAACGTGGGTAAACTTAACTTACACATCCCAAAGCACACACACACACACACACACACACACACACACACACACACACACACACACACACACACACACACACACAAGAAATTCGCTGAGGATAGTGAGATTATTCTTGGCAAGCGACTGTTGACTTCCTTGGTGGGAATTATCTCAGATCTCCTTTAAGTGTCTTCATTAAGTACTGTACCTGACGACGTTCATAGCAGTTTATTGGAGGTCAGCTAAACACTGAACCCATTCTATCTGCGGACGGCATATTTATTTTATTCCTGCAGTTTGTAAGTATCGCCCGTCTAATTATCTTGGCAGAGATTTCTTTCGTCCTTTTGCGGCACATTTACGTAGATAAATAGCAGAGTAATACAGTATTGTCTGCATGTCTCTTTGCACCATTGTAGAAATAAACTGTTGGAATCGTGCCAGATTATGAGTAATGATTGAGGAACATCAGGAAGCTTCATTACATTTTGGCTTGGGTGAAAATGTCAAAGGTCGAAGCCAAAAGAGGGGATGGTGTTGCTTTAGCAGAGTCATGCACTGTCTGCTGATCTTATTTTAGTTTAGTATTAAAGGTGTCAAGAAGTACCCATCCAAAACCCTGACCACTGCTTCAGTCCTTCTCTCCATCCCCCTTGTTATTTACCACCATGCACGCTTGCCTGACTTCTGTGTAGCTCTTGCCTCACCGATCTTTCTGCCCGACCTCATCCTTTCCACTCCTGCATCACCATTGCATTTTCTGTGCCATACCTAGTCTCTCTTTGCTCCATTTACCTGATCCCTGCATATCTCTCCCGTATTTTCATCCTACCACCCTGCCACACTCATGTTTATGCTCTGTCTCACCCTTCCCAACTTCTGCTGCACCTGTCTTCCCCTGTTTCTCTTTCCCTCCACGCCTGCTCATCCTGCTTCACCCATGTCTCTCCGCTTCACTTCTCGTTGTCTGCTTAATGCCAGCCTCATCCATTTTTCTTCTCTGCCCTACCCTGCTTCTCTCTGTTTTTCCCTCTCGCACCACTTGCTTTACGCATCACTCTGCCCTGCCTCACTCTGTCTCACCCATGTCTAAACCCTGCCTCACCTCTGCTTCTCCTCGCTTTGTCTTTCTCAACTCTGTCTCTCCTTCCTTGTTTTTCTTCCTAGCACACCTGCCTCACCCATGTTTCTTCCCTTCCTCACATACGAATTTCTCTCCGTTACCTTACTTAAAGCTATATACACTTGTATGGTCTTTATATTCTTTTTATGTCGACATACTTTACATCAGTAACATATAAGGGGATACTGAGGTGTAATGTGCAGAATAAATCGCCAAGGAATAGTTGTTAAGAAATCTTCAAAGGCCATTTAGTATACAACCCCTGTGTCACCAACAACCGCCCCTATCTCTTGTTATTCCTACCTCACCTCCTTTCCTATCTTTGCTCTCTCTTCCCCCCTCATCTCACCCCTTCCTACCTCTTCTCCCTTCCCACCTCTGCCCTCTCTCTTCTCTCCTCATCTCACCCCTTCCTACAATACCGTGTGTCTTCCACCACCTTCCCTCCCAAGGTCTACCCTTTTGTCTCATACCTTCTTTCAGTCTCTTCCTTCCTCACCTTTATCTCTCTTCTCTTTATCTGCCTCCCTTATGCCTCTCCCTACACCACCCATGCCTCACCTGTCTCTTCTCCTCTTCCAACTTCTTCCTTTCCTCTTTCTACCTCCATCTTCTTGAATTCCACCTTCTCCCTACCTTTCCTACTTCCTTCCTACATCTTTCTGCTTCACCCTACTTCTTCCTGCCTTTACCTACACCTCCCTGCCTCTCGCTGCATCACCCTGTCTCACCTGCTACCATCTCTAGATCTTCTCTCATCTAGCTTTCCCCATACTTCCCCTGTCTCATACTCTCTTCAGCTCTGCCTCTCCCTGCTCCTTCTTCATCCTCCCTGCCACCCCCCTGCCTCATTCCTGTTTTTTCCATCCCCTCCTTCCTCGCCCTGCTTCTCTTTTCGTCAGCCCTACTTCAACCATGCCTCACTCAGCCTCTCCTTACTCCCTCCTTCCCGCCTCCTTCTCGCGACTCCCTGTCACATTCCTTCTTCATGCTTCCCCCCCCCCCCACCTGCCACTCCCCTGACTCCACACTGCCTGCACCTCTTATCCATTATTATACCCAAGCGCACGTAGTGCAGTGGGTGTAATGTTTGGCTGGCAGCACGCATGTGTTTGTGTGTGTGTGGGTGTGGGTGTGGGTGTGGGTGTGGACAAAATAACTGAAGCAGTTTTGATTCAGTTTTAACCAAATTTGGTGGAAGGGTTGAGAGTCTGACAAGAATGAAGTAATTCAGTTTTGAAAATAGTCTGTCGAGGGTCAAGATCTGCGGGCAAAGTAAAATGTTCAGCCATTATACTAGCTGTACGGGTTGGGTGTTGCACGTTCTCATTGTTCCATCATGTTGTTTTTGCTATGTGTTTGGGACAACAAAACTGCCTTTTTCTTTTCACTCCATTACCCATCCATTACACTGCTTCATATTGCTTCTCTCTGCCTCATCTCTGCCCCTCTCTACCTCTCTCTTGCCTCACCCTGTCTCCGCCAAGCCTCCACACTCTCTGTACCCGCTCATTCATCATTGTTTTTGCGGGTAACAAAGCCGCCTTGTGTTCCACACCGTCTCCACCCATTACCCTGGCCGCCTTGTGGGTATATATAGGCAGTGCCACACCTACACATGCCAGTTCCCGCTTGGTTGTCGCAGGGGGAGCTAGTCGCCTTGAAAGGATCCGCTTTTTGTGTTAGATGTGTCTAACGCCAGACGATTTTACGCGCCACTTGGAATACTTTCCGAGATCTAAAGAATAAGAAAGTATTTGTATTCTGTTAAGCGATTTTACTTATCATTATGAAATCGCCCGAACAGTCAAGCTTAAAAAACTATCTCGATCTAACAGAATATAAGAAAGGAGGGAACCTTTGTGGCTTGGTGGTTGCGTACTCATCTCATGATGCGTGTGCCTCCAGCCTAGGGGTCGAGTCATCCAGCCCAAGCCGTGGCGGACATTTCAAGTGGGTGCTGGTATTAAATCTCTCATATGCTGGCATGTTCACACCCTGTCCGGTAACGGATGATGTATACAGACTGAAACACATAAACAGTACATCTCAACTTTCACATACAGCACTCCGACAGACACCTCCTCCCCATTTGTACTTCGCCAGTTTGGGCAAGGATTAACTCAAGCTGTCACATTCCCTGAGGGGAAGGTCCGCTCTTGCAGTGGACCTAACTTGGACTAATATAGGTGTAGATATAGAAGAAAAGAGGTACGGTACATTTGCACTAAGCTGGTTGTCCCATAGTAGGCAGCTCATGTGCTAAGAGTGTAAGGCAATGACTAAACACAGAGTGTAAGTCTAGGACAGCAAAAACAGGCACCAGTCCCCACCCGCCTTCCCATTACCAGACACGCTCGCCGAAACGGACAAAAAGTTTGAGAAGGAATACAGTGCAAGGAAATTTGATAGGAAAGGACAAAAACACAACAGTACGCTGGCTTACTGTATTATGAGCTTTTTGTACAAAAGAGAAAGAATCCATTATTTGACCAGGTGCATACACAGAAGGGAGACAGAGAGAGAGTACCGACTGACTAATGCATTAAAAAGTTGGACAGAGTATACTGTACACATAAACAGACATGGAGAATATATAAATGTGTCATCGTATTTAGGGGGCTAGGAAACAGTAATTATGAGATTTTATCAAAAGTGTGTTTTTAAGGGGGGGGGGTTTCAGTATTCTTGGGTTTGGTGGAACGGACTAACAGCCAATAGGTCGGAGTGAGAGAAATGGGTGAGCCCTTTTTCCTGGAGTCGACAGACTCAGGCTGATGATGCTGATAATGATGATTACGATGATGATTATAATGATGGTGATTACGATGATGAGAGACTATGACAGGGTTAGCAGAGAGAGATTAATGAGAAGAGAAAGAGAAGTTGAGGGGGTAATAAACGAAACGTCTTCGTAGTGAACGAATTAAAGTTGGAGTTCAGAGAGAGAGAGAGAGAGAGAGAGGAATCTCGAGTTACGAGAGGAAACACAGACCCTGACCACCAGAACCAAGATAATTTGTAATCAGTGAGAGAGAGAGAGGGGGGGGGGGGCAGACAGACAGAGTTGTATTCTCTTGGGCTTAGGGGGCCCCCTTGCATCATCATCATCATCATCATCATCAAGGAACCCACACCCTCATCCTTTTTCCTCACCTTTCTCCCTGTCCCTTTACCCTCCTTCACAACTCCTCTCCTCCCTTCCCCTTCTCCCTCCATTTCGTTTTCCTCCTCCTCCCCTCTCTCTCCTCCCTCCTCTGCATTCCCCTCACCTCTCATTTCCCCTCATTTCGAGTCCAAACCTTGATCCTTTTCTAATCCTCACTTCTCTCTCTCTCTCTCTCTCTCTCTCTCTCACACACACACACACACACACACACACACACACACACACACACACACACACACACACACACACACACACTAACTTGGTAATGAGTAGTAATGAAACCAAAGGAAGTGCTCACAGTCAGGATTGGAGAGGGAAAGAGAGAGAGAGAGAGAGAGAGAGAGAGAGAGAGAGAGAGAGCGAGAATAATCACAGTTGCAAAGTCTCACCCTAAACTTAACTCGTCCTCTTGTGGCTATCTTTTGATTCTGTTGTTGTTGCTGTTTTGGCTCACGTGAACGCGAACCCGGTGGACTTCAGACTGGAGCTGTGTATTCGCTGCATCCACCTTCGTCCTTTCGGGGAACAGGGAAGGAGATGAAGGGTGTTTGTATAAGCAGGTAGTTATGCCAGCCAGTTGTACTGTACAGTATTGGTGCCACCACGTGAAGGCGTGCTGCTGCAGCAGTCCCTTCAGTACGATGACGTCTTTTATACTATTTTCTTGCTTTCGCCCAACGACTGGTGGTTAATAAAGAGAGGCTTTGAAGTGGAGGTACTATACAGGGCGTTCCATATGTAACGCATCCCAGCTTTATGCCTGGGGGACGGCTTAGGCAGCGTTATCAGTGCCTACCTCACATAATTTTCTGCTTTGCATAACTTCTTGATAGCCTACAGTGCCTGTTTTCTACCTCCATTGGTTGCATGGTTGATTAGTAATTTCACAAAGAGCAAAAACATTTGCATTTTCCATACCAACAGACTGAGCCCTCCTCGCAAAGGACAAGAACTGAGGCGTGTCTTTTACAAAAAAGATTACCGTATTTGCGATGAGATCCACCGCGCTTTGGAAATTCTCTCTCTCTCTCTCTCTCTCTCTCACACACACACACACACACACACACACACACACACACACACACACACACACACACACACACACACACACACACACACACACACACACACACACACACACACACACACACAGACTCTGGCTGGACCACCTCGTAGGGACCATACAGTAGACCATAAAGCCTGTGCGATCTGTGTATCAGTCTAACTCTCCCCATATCCCTCTTCCTTATCTTCCTATAACCAGGAAAGATGGCATTTATAGACAAGAGAGAGAGAGAGAGAGAGAGAGAGAGAGAGAGAGAGAGAGAGAGAGAGAGAGAGAGAGAGAGAGAGAATGAAGATAGCAGAGAGATAGTGAGAGGGGGAGAAAGGAGGGAGAGGGGAAAGAGGGGAGGAAGGAGGAAATGAAGAGGGAGAAAGACAATGTGTGTGTGTGTGTCGGACGACACCCCTGTAAGGCTTCCTAGTCCCTGCAAGCACACACACACACACACACACACACACACACACACACACACACACACACACACACACACACACACACACACACACACACACACACACACACACACACACACACACAGGTTTGTTGTTTACAAGTCTGGTTTCAGGTCGTGGGGGAAAAAAAAAAAAATCTGCATCTCCCAAACATTCACGAATAATTGCTCCTATAATTCGTTTCAACCTGCGGGCTGTTAAATTGTAAGTTGGTCCTTTGGTTACGTGGCAGACTTACATCCTATGGGGCCGGGGTTCAGTTTCTCTCATTGTCTTAGTCGTCCATCCTTAAATTATGTTTGTCCCGTATTGAGCATTGAGACCCAGGGCTGTTTTTTTTTTTTTTTTTTTTTTTTTTTTTTTTTGCATGAAAAGCTAGGGTTACGACTCGCTTCTGAGTGTCATTATGTGCCCAGTAAGCCCCAACGACTCCCTGAACCCGTATTGACCATATCCGTTTATTCTTACGCTAGATGAAACAAAGAATTTCCGCAGAAAGTTGTCCTGGCGAGAGAAGAATGAACTTAAGAAAGTCTGAATCAAGATCCCTTAATTTCGACCTGTATCACCTTGCATTTACAAGTCTGGAGTTCAAAAGAAAGGAGAAAAGAGACAGAAGGATGCCTTAACGTACTAGGCCACAAGTCTTCTTTGTACTGAATGCATAATTAACAATGAACGTAGTATGTATACTCTTTCCGGGAAATCATTTGATTTGGCAGTGTGCATCCTGCAGGTAGTACTGCATCAGGTGAAAGGATGGTGCCCTCCCCCCTTACCCCTTCCGCTCGTTAATATAACTCCAAGAATCCCCCACAGCCCCAAAGATGCTAAATTGTACTTTAATCCCACCGCGAAGACAATAAAGTGGGTAAATTTTTATGCCACAATCTCTCCAGGACAATTATTGCAGTTAACACCACCACGTGTAATCCTGAGATGGAATGTAATCCTTTGGCTTTAATGTAATCCTGGTGAATTTTTTATTTTTATGAGTGGGTGGAAAATCTTGCTATCTGGTAGGAACGTGGTGGAGGAGAGAGAGAGAGAGAGAGAGAGAGAGAAGGGGGGGTGAGATTAAGAGCAAGAGGGAAAAAGACTTGAAGGGAAGGGCAAGGAATAGAGGAGAAGAGAGAGAGAGAGAGAGAGAGAGAGAGAGAGAGAGAGAGAGAGAGAATGCAAAAAGGGAAGGAGTCCAGAGAAAAACAAAGAGAAAAAGACCTGTGGATCCTTTCGAGAAATGAAAAGGAAGCAAGCAAGAAGAGAAACCATGTAGGAGGAAGAAGAGAAGGAAGGAAGGAAGGAAAGAAAGAAGCGATGTAGGAGGAAAGAAAAAGCTGAAAGGAATAATAGAAGCATTAGAAAAGGGGAAGGAGGAAGAAAAAAGAGATAAAAGAAGGAACAGCGTATGTAAAAAGGACGGTATATCGCATCACTCTTTTTTAGAAGCCTTACATGGCCGGATCAAGTTACAGGCAAAGTCGGTGCTCTCCGAGGGTCGTGTGCTGAGTGGCTTGGGAGATTTCGTAATACCTCTTCCTTAGCGACTTAGTCTGCATATTATACCTAAATATCCCCCTGTGTGTTGCTAGTGCAAACTGTGTTGATATTAAAACGATATAATTAACATACTTGAGATCGTTAGATAAGCCGTAACACCATTTCTTTAGCAATTTAATCTGCGCGTAACATCCTGATATACTCTTACATGTTATTTATGCGAACTTTGTCGTTATTAAACCAATAAAAGAACATTAAAAGAGAATGTTGGTGATATCTTAGCATCTGTTCTTTGGATATTTATTTGCACATTACGCCTCCGTACAGTAAGGTGTAATAGACAATATAAATCTCATAGGAAAAGGTGTTAGGGACCTTCTTGAGAATACGGGCCCAGAGAGTCTCTCCGAATCATTTATTTATCGTTCATTTATTTATTTATCGTTCAGCTTTCGTTTATGCCTCGCCTGGTCAGGTATTTATTGTGACGGGAGGTTGTTTAAATTAGAGGGCGTGGAGAGGAGTTAAATTATGCGTGAACTCTCATGTGGCCGACTTGAAAGGCCCGCCGAAACGTCCTGCCTGGCGCGTAGCAGTCACAAACCAACTTGAGGTGGTGATCTGCCGTAGCTTTTGCATTATTATTATTATTATTATTATTATTATTATTATACGATCTACGCTCTCGTTTGCTTGTCCTTCCTTCTACTGTAAAACTAACGAGGAATTAAACGTGCGGATCTTTTTTATTTATTTATTTGTTTTACTTTTTTGCGAATATCGGGAAAATTTACAAAGCTTAGTTGCGACGGGAAATTTACTTGTGAGCATAAGGGACGTATACTAAGTGGTTTGGGGAAGCTTCGTAACACCTCTTCCTTAGCGATGTATTTTCCATGTTACACCTCAGTATCCTTTTGTATGTTGATGATACATTGTCGATTGTAAGGTGTAGTGCGATGAATGAATCGCTAAGGATGAGATGCTGCCAAGCCTCCTGTGCCAACTAAAGCGTGGCCCTCGCAGTTAGACTTGAGAAATAAACTCCTTCTTGTAGCTAAGCTTATTTTTGGAAGCGATAGTATACTCGTATATCACCGTTTCATGTCTTTTCTACAAAAATAAAACAGTTTCGAGAAACAAGTTTTTGCATCAAATTTCCAAACACAATACGGTTGACTGCCTATTGTAACAGACCTATATTTTTCCTGGGAAGAAGGAAAGAAGAACGAAGAATTTTTCAGTATGTCTAGTTTATTTTTTCCGCAAAAGTCGAGGTCAGGTACGAAGCAAAAAATAAATAATCGTAAATTTTTTCTGTGAACGCATGCCCGAGTTACGAGATAGGCTGCAGAATCTCATTATGTCCGTTTTTCATATAGGAAAAGAATAGGAAAGGAGAGTTCAGAATCGTACTGTGTATCTTCCATTAAAACAAAGCTTTCCTACGTCGAAAGCATAATCACAGCGTAAGTACACGTCCACATCAGATGCATGCTGGTGTGGACGGGAGTTCGGCATCACTGAAATCCTTAAAAGTTCTCTCCCTCACCTGACCGCGACCAATGTGTTCATGTCTCATATCCTCGTTGGTTAAGGAAGCTTCCTAACACCTTTTCCTAAGCGATTTATTCTGTTTATTGCACCTTACTATCCTATTCTGTGTTGCGTAAGTCCTTCCAATATCGTCATACTCGGCATAAATAACGTACAAAAGGATATTAACCACCAATATCCATAAATAAATCGCAAGGAAACATGTGTTAGGAAGCTTCCTTAACCGACGAGAATACTGACCCACCCGCGCCAGCAAGCATTTGTTGCGTACGCGGCCTAAGTTTATTTATGAACGGCGGCTCGGAGCTACGCAGGGGTAACCGGACACCGGAGATCGACTCGAGGTGTGAAGGGGGCGGGGAAGCTAGACAGGCGGGAAAATGGATGCACTCCACTCTCATTTATCTCAACCCCTCCCCTCCCTCTCCTCCCCGCCCTAACCCTGCCTGTGGGATTATGTTACATCAAACCCGCCAGGAGGACACGTCACTCGCTGCTAATCGGCACAGATCCCCTAAAAACAGGGGTGTTGTTATCGGGGTGAAGCCTTGAAGGGTGGAAAGCTGTGTAGGTGACTCTTTTGTATTGTTCTTGATGTTCTCAGACGCTTATATTCAGTACAGAAGAGACCCCTGGTAATGAGGGGATTACTAAAGGCATCGTCTAACCTTTCCACCGTGAAAAGTATATCATAAGCTGACTAAAGATAATACCAACAAAGCGTAAATGACATTGGGTAAGCAGGATATATAGCACCTATTCCTAAAAGATTTATATTTTCCCCACTGCACCTTACTGTTCTTTTGAATGGTATTTATATCATCATCATCTTCATCATCATCATCATCATCGTCGTCGTCGTCATTATCATTATCCCCAATGCGTTACGTAAGAATGCAAAAGAGACATGAGGATATCAAGTTAAAGATTTATGGGATGTGTTGTATGTGTCACTTGCCCCACTGGCTCACTCTCTCTCTCTCTCTCTCTCTCTCTCTCTCAGCAAACTTTAATCAGACACACACGTAGTCGTGTAAAACACACACACACACACACACACACACACACACACACTATATATATCTATATATATATATATATATATATATATATATATATATATATATATATATATATGGGACTTACCGTTACAAGTATAGAAGTACTAGATACTGTAGATTGGGGACCATGTGAGGATTCGCTAAGTGAAGTATCATATGGGGATGCGCTAGAGTGAAGTAATTTGCTTGTGAATATCTTTAGGGAGCTCAAATGAAGCATATGGGGCTGCGTTAGAGTGAAGCACCTTGTATGTGGAAATCCTTAGGTGTGACTAACTGACCAGGCCGCTTCTAGAGATGCTCCTGCATCTAAAATTGTGTAACCAGGATGGTACTGATGGAAGAATAGGTGCCAAGAAAGGAGTGGTAGTTGAAAGAGTGTTAATCAGTGAGTTAGGATACCAAGCATATATGGTACCTAACATTAAAGGATCCCAGTTCCAAGCCTTCCTTATAAAGGGTTAGATCCTACCGTATCACTTTGAGATATGTTGTGAGAATTCCATATATTAACTCGCCGAGCTTGGGTGTGTCTCTTGCATTAAGATCTTAGGATCTCTCGACAGTTTTATTCAGTTGAACATAGTCTTCGAAATAGAGGGGCTAGATACAGCTTTAATAAACCCCATCAGGATGAGGTAATTTTTGGAAGTAAGCAAGATTTAACTAAAATGAACGCTATCCAAGTTCAAGGGGTTTTCATTCAGAGGTTTATGATATGAAGCTTATATGATACTTAAGACTAAAGGACCTCATTCTGGTCCATTCTTATGAGGGGCTATATTGGGACCTAATCCGTGACAAACATATCCTTCAGGTGTGCTGTCTTCTTTAATTGACTTTATTTATTTCTCCTTAGTTTCCTCTCATTCCTTCCTTCCATCCTTCCTCCCTTCATCTGTTTCTTTTCTCTTTCCATCTATCCACCTATCGTCCGTGTCTCCTTCATTCATTTTTTTTTAACTCTCTCTCTCTCTCTCATCTTTCCATCATTCCTTCTCAGTCCTATCCACGCTCCATCCATCCCTTCATTCATTCCTTTTTCCCGTTACCTTCCTTCTTAATTCTCCTTTCTCATCTTCATAATTCTCTTCCTCCTCTCTCCCGTCATTCCATTATTACCTCCTTCATTCCCTCCCCCTACCCTCTTATTCTCATCATTTCATTCTCTCATCCCTGCCCTTTTCTTTTTATGCTTTTCTTATTCCTCCATCGTCCTCCCTCTTCCTCTCACTTATTCTTCTTTCAGTCTCCTCTCCCTCCACACACCCCTTCCTTCTATCCATCCCTTAACCCTTTTCCTCCCTCCCTCTCTGCCTTTCCTCCCTTAACCCTCTCCCTTCCTCCCTCTCTCCCTCCCTCCTCACCCACACCTCCCACCTCATCTATTCTATTCACTCCTTTCAGATTTATGGGTTAGGTCACTTAACCCTCAAATAGAGAATCTAGTGGCCAATTGTAGTGAGAGAGAGAGAGAGAGAGAGAGAGAGAGAGAGAGAGAGAGAGAGAGAGAGAGAGAGAGAGAGAGAGAGACGAGGTCCTTTTTGGTAAGGCCACACCTCACAGGTCGCGGCGTGAGGCAAGTAAGGAAGAAGACATTTTAATACAAGACCTTCTCACAACATAAATAATATGATCTAACACTTCATGAAGAATGTCTAACCCTCTACAAGGAAGGATTAGTATAGGGTCATCAGTGTTAAGTCCATATATCGTATGTTATATTTCTGGATCCGGCGATACTCTGTTCACTTTAACTAAGCCAGAATTGCCAGTTCTCCTGCTTGAATGTTTATTATAGTTTGCTTATCTAGATTTGACGGAGATTACTTTCCCGTAGATCATTGACAGAATAAGATAGTACTATGGCTTTATATCCCTCCTTTAGCACCTTTTCGTGACTATACTCTGTTCATTTAAACTTGGCCTAATAATATCATCACCCTAATTGTGCTGGTACAACAGATTAACACTGTACTATTATGTTCCCTTGTGTTCAGTGTAACGCCCTATTATTGCCATCGCATTATCTCTCTCTTGCTGAGCTGTAACAAGGGATTTACTCTAGAATATAGTGCTTGTTTTAATAACCGCAGAATTGTTCTATTCTGCAACTGCTACGGAAAATAAGTTGCAAAAGGACAAAAATCTCCACCTAGTTAACTATTTAATGCCTAGGACAAATCTAGTAGTCTGTTCTAGTAATGGTCTGGCGATTTTATTCTGTTTATAGAGGGGATAGTTGCCTCTGTTATTAATGTCTACGGTAAATCTGTCATGGTTGGGATGACTCCAGTATTCTATTTTAGCAAAGGCTAGACGATTTTCTTCAACTGAGATTGAGTCATATGAGCTTGAGAGTGTTGATATTGTTACCAGTAACTCTCTCATGGTCAGGACAACTCCATTCTTCTCTAGCTAGCCTGAGGCAGTTTCGTTTATTCACACTATTTCAGTTACTTTCTAGTACTTTGTTCCATATTCTACTCCATCTTCACATTTTTTTATGTATTCTTATCAGGGCACAGTTTATACAGTCCGTTCCCTGAGGCCCAGCAATCCCCCTGTGTGTCACACTCCTTTACATGCCACTACTTAGGCCCTAATATCAGCTATCTACAGTGGATGGGTGTTGGGACTGTCTCATACTGTCATAGTCCAATGATTTATGCCTTACGTTAGGTTAAGAAGTGTGTGTGTGTGTGTGTGTGTGTGTGTGTGTGTGTGTGTGTGTGTCTGTGTGTGTGTGTGTGTGTGTGTGTGTGTGTCTGTGATATTTGCCGCAAGACTATGGTTGTATCTGAGTTTTGGCAGTTATAGTGAGAGAAAGAGAAAGAGAGTTCGAAGGCCAGAACCACAGTAGGCTACTGATGACAAAGATGCTCTCTCTCTCTCTATCGTGATATGCAAAAATCACTAGATTTATTGGGAGAGATGTGTGATGAGCTAGGCTTAATTATATCAACCGAAAAGACTAAATTCATAACAAAAGGATCCAACTATGTAAATACGTTTTACTTGCAAGGGAGTCCACTGAAAAGAGTTGACTTTGTTAAATATTTAGGGGTATATGTTGGGAATATTAGGGGAAAGAATGCTGAATTTGATTTGGTCATGACAACATGTATGAAAAGACTTAGGCCTCTTAGAGTGATGTCTTGGAAGGGTCTGGGGGCCTCTATTCCAGTTTTAAAAATGATGTATATTGCATATATAAGATCAGTCATTGATTATCACGCTCCAGTTCTTTCTTGTCTGCCTGCTGATAAACTTAACAAGCTTGACACAATACAGAATGAAGCAATGAGACTAATACTAGCATGCCCAAAGAATGTTAAAGTATCTAATCTTAGACTAGAATTAGGGTTATCTTCTATCCCAGATCGGATTAAGGAGATAAATACACTAATAGGAGTCAGAGCACTGAGAGACAAGAGAGACACACTACCTAAATCAGAGCTCATAAATTTATTAAGGCTAGAAGATTTGACTGGCAGGGACTGGACTCATATAACTGCAGCAAACCTTGTCAACTACCAAATGACTGATCATCATTTAGGAGACTGGGACTGGAGTGAACCTCTGCCGCCCTGGAAGGAGAGACCACTAGACATCGCCTTCACTACATTAGACACAAAAAAGGCCGACCTCCTACCGTATGAACTCAAAGTTGACTTTATGACACTTATATCAAGTCTGGCAGGGGAAGACAAAGACCAAGTGTACTGTGACGGTTCTCTTCACACACAGACTGGACGTGCTGGGGCTGCTGTTACCATTGTAAGTGGGGGTAGCTTTGTTCATGGGGCTGAGACACTCAGCAGGCTACATGACTGGGCTTCATCCACCCAGTGTGAACTTGTAGCACTTGTGAATGGGCTGGAACAAGTTTGTCTAAGGAAACAAAATGCCATCATCTTAACAGACAGCATGTCTGCTCTGCAATCTCTCTCTGACCCTCACCCACATACCCTGACCTTGTTCACAGGATCAGGCGGATTGTTGCAGTGCTTAGGGAGATCGATGTTCAGGTCAAATTTGTTTGGATCCCCTCACATGTTGGAATCCCGGGTAATGAAAGAGCTGACTTTTAGCCAAGGAGGCTTCTAACAAGGACACTTGTGACTATGACCTGGGACTTTCACTTAGACAACTTAAAAGAAAGATCATGACCATACAAAAAGAAGGGTGACTGACCTTAGACTCAGAGAACACAACACCAGCACTTCCATACACTACTACAACACAGTTGCACTGATGACAAGTTACGTATATGGCAGACATACGACAAGTAGGTGGGTTGACTCTGTACATGCAAGAATAAGGCTTGGCTACTGTTACCCTTGGGAACTGGGTTGGCAGGTTGATGAGGAGAAGAGGAAGTGCAAAGTATGTGAACAACCCAACAAACACACTTTGAAGCATTATCTATTGGAATGTCCACTCATACGTGAATACAGGAATACTCAGTTTATGACAATAGAGAGTCAGGCAAAATTTATGTTAGAAAATGATATTGTCAGAAAAATACTGAGGAAGTATAAATTATTTGCTTCTCCTCAGTAACACAACAATTGCCCCCAAAATACACTTAGCCTAATATAACTGTTATAAAATTTTTCAACATAAGAACTTATGTCATACATGTGTGATCAGTTCGTCCAACTCTCTCACCCTATGCATACTGATAATATAAAATGAGTTATATTTATGTTGATATACTGTTGTAAGACTTTTGTAATGCAGATAGGGATGCATCTCGCTGAGATACTGCCTTCCTTTTGGATACCCCTTTTAAATTCTTTGTATGATGCTGTATCTATGTATTTTTTTGACGCTGCCCCTTCATAGGATGAAGTGTGGGGTGTCCAATAAACTAGCCCCATTGGGGTCAAATCAATCTCTCTCTCTCTCTCTCTCTCTCTCTCTCTCTCTCTCTCTCTCTCACCTTCGTTCACCCTGCCAAGCTAAATGTTTATCAGAGCAATGAATGTCTGTCTGTCTTAGTTTAGTCTATATTTTGTTGCTTTCTTTACTCTGTGCATATGTCTGTCTATCTGTCAGTCAGTCAGTCTGTCTATCTATCTGTTTATCTGTCTATCTATCTATCCATCTATCTATCTATCTGTCCGTCTGTCTGACATCTATTTGTGTCTAATATCTGTTTGTCCATTATGTCTGTCTCTATCTATCGTTCTATCTATCTAACTATACCTCTATTTTTCTTCTGGCCTTTCTTTATCTTTTCTTTCCCTCTTTTCTTTTACCTTCCCTCTCTCCTCCATGTATACCTGTCTCTTCCCAATTTCCTCCTTCTTGTACATACCTACATACCTAATCTTAGTTCCTCCTCCCTACCTTCCTACCTACCTCTCTCCCACCCTCACTCCCTCCCTCCCTCCATATATAACCTATCTTCCTCCATATCTCCCATCTTTCCTCCCTCCCCTCCAGTGTCGCTATTATCTATCCATCCCTGCTTCCCTTTCTTCCATCCTTTTTCTCTCCTCCTTCTTTCTCACTTTCCCACTCTCCACTTATCCCCTCCCTTTCTCCCTTTCGTTCTCTTTCTTTACTCTCCCTCCTGTTATATACTCCTCCCTCTTCCTTTTTCTCTCCCTGTCTACCTACATGTACTCATTTTCTCCTTTCTCCCTTCCTTTATTCCCTAATTTTCTACCCTCCTTCTCCTACTTCGCTCCCTTCTCTCCACACGTTTCTCTCTTCGTGTCTTTCTTCCCTGCTCCCTCCCACTCCTCCTCCCTCCCTCACTATGGTACATCCCTCCCTATCTACCTACCCTCCCTTCCCTCTGTTCTCTCCATCTGCTTAATCTCTATTTATTATTCCTCTTCATCCCACTCCCTCTCCCTTTTCCCTTCCGTCATCTCTCCCTCTCCATTTCTCATCCCTTCCTCCCCTCTCCCCCTTTCCCTCCTCCATTTCCCTCCACTGTCTGTATATTCTTTTCTTCATCTATGTTTACCCCTCCGTATCTTAACTATCTTCAGTCCTTACCTCTTTCACTTTTGACTTTCTCTCTATTTTCCTTTAGCTGCCACACTTTTCTCACCATATACTGTTCTTACTCTTCAGTTTCCTCTACCATGTTCTACAGACATTATTATCTGCGTACTTTCCAATCAGCTCAAACTATCTCTAATAATATTTCGTCTACATATCCTCCGCTTTGTCCCTACTTTCACTTCTTCCACGTTTTTTTTGTTTTTTTTTTTCTTTTTATCTGAATGTCAACAAAAAATGTTAAAGTTAATATCAGATGAACTTTGTGTCACCTTATAAGATTAACTTCCTTTGATATTATGTATGAGATTCTTTACAATTTGGTTACGCCTCTCTCTCTCTCTCTCTCTCTCTCTCTCTCTCTCTCAAGGACAGTAAAGTATGCAAGGTCTGTGTATTTATGTAAATCTCTCTCTCTCTCTCTCTCTCTCATTAGTTAGGCCTGTAATGTTTATGTCAACCTCTATCCCATATAACATGTCCCTTTACCACCCATTTCCATCCCTTCCCTCCGTCCTCACCCTCCTCCCTCCTTTCCTTCTTCCCTCCCTCCTCTCTCCCCCTCTATCTTTAGTGCTTCATTTTCTCGCTTCCTTTTTTTCCCTCTTTCTTTGCTGTATGTGCCCATCTTTCTTATTTTTTCGCCCCTTTAACCCTCCCCCCCTCACACACACACACACACACACACACACACACACACACACACACACACACACACACACACACACACACACACACACACACACACACACACACACACACACACACACACATTTTTTATTCAGGGTTCGAATGCTGGGTTTTAGTTTGTGTCTGTGTTTATCTGGGTAGACCCCTGCTTGCCACGCGCACTTACACACGCACACGCTTATGGATAAACTGCACACACACATGCATACTGCATCCAACCTTTCTCCCCACACACACTTAAAAGTCCATGAAAACACTCATATTCGCTTAGTGCAAAAATAAACACACACACACACACACACACACACACACACACACACACACACACACACACACACACACACACACACATACAAACGAGAGAGAGAGAGAGAGAGAGAGAGAGAGAGAGAGAGAGAGAGAGAATTAGAGAGTACAAAAAAAAATCTGCTAAACTTCCTCAGAAGTGATTGTCTTTCGCGTCCCTTTCTTCCTTCTGCCAAGGGATTTGATGCAGCAGAGAGAGAGAGAGAGAGAGAGAGAGAGAGAGAGAGAGAGAATATAGACAAAGACCACACCGATTTTATGGTCATTACTAGGCGGTATGAACTAAGATACCTAAAAACGGACTTGCTTGTGTTCTTTCATTGTAGATTTGTATGTGTGTGTGTGTGTGTGTGTGTGTGTGTGTGTGAGAGAGAGAGAGAGAGAGAGAGAGAGAGAGAGAGAGAGAGAGAGATGTGGTCACTGATACTGTATTATCTGATTACCACATGACGGGA
Source organism: Coenobita brevimanus (assembly GCF_032717465.1). Lineage (NCBI taxonomy): Eukaryota > Metazoa > Arthropoda > Malacostraca > Decapoda > Coenobitidae > Coenobita > Coenobita brevimanus. The sequence goes on along the minus strand of NC_137053.1, from coordinate 115,976 downwards.
AGGGAAGAGGGAGGGAAAAAAGAGTAGGGAGAGAAGAGGGAAGAAGGTAGGGGGGGAACGAGGGAGAGAATGTGAATAGGGAGATAAATGGAGGAAATGGGTATGGAGAGATGCGGAAATGGGGAGGAAGGCAAGGAAGGAGGGAGAGAAGCGGAAAAATGAAGGAAGGAATGGAGAGAAATTGGGAAGAGAGGAAAATGGGAGATAATAAGGAAGGGAGGAAGGGAGAAAGGGGGGAAGAAAAGGCAGGAAGGAAAAGACGATGATGGAGAAAGAAGAAGGAAGAGAAAGGACAAAATGGAATGGAGAGAGGAAGGTCTGAAGAAGGATAAAGGAAGAAAGATGGGTAGGAAGAGTACCAGAGGAAAGAGAGAGAGAGAGAGAGAGAATGGTGGGACCATAGAGAATGGGTGGGACAGATCGTTTAGGGTGATGTGGGACAGTGGACCACCCGGACCTCCTGTCAGGTTCGAGAGTAGGTTCATCTCAAGTCTCTCTCGCTCTCTCTCTCTCTCTCTCTCTCTCTCTCTCTCTCTCTCTCTTGTTTCCTTTCTTCCCTCTTTATTTTCATTATTTTCCATCACTCTCTCCCTCTTGGTGTTGTCAAAATCCCTTCTCGTCTCCTCCCTCCCTCCCTTCCAACCTACCTACTTATCTCCCGTCCTCCCTCCATGACTCCTCCTCCCCTTATCCTCCTCCTCTCCCTCTTTCCTTCCTTCCTTTTCTCTCTCCTCCATCATCCCATTTTTCCGCCCTGCCTCCCGACCTACCTACCGACCTATACCTGTTTGTTTACCTACTCACATACGGTACCATTCTACTATTACCCGCTCTCCCCCTTCTTTGCCACCTACTTCCCTCCACCTCTCTCTCTCTCTCTCTCTCTCTCTCTCTCTCCCTTCCCACCAGCCTCCCTCCCCGCTCCCTCCATTCCATATAGTTCCACAGACCTCCCGTGGTTGAACCTTCATAGATC
>NC_137053.1:102500-110000 GCF_032717465.1 Coenobita brevimanus | reverse complement strand
AGAGAGAGAGAGAGAGAGAGAGAGAGAGAGAGAGAGAGGACTAAAAGAGGTATAAAGATGAAAGTGGACACCATGAAAGAGAGAAATGAGAGTAAGAAGTGTTTTTTGGGAGTGAGAAAAGGTGTAACAGAGAGGGTATAGTGGCGTTGATGAGGAGGGAGAGAGAAGTGGTAGGAAGGGTTGGAGGAATGAGATAGAGAGGAGGGGGGGAGGGAAAGAGAGCGAGGGAAGGGAGGAACGCTAGAGAAGGAGGGAAGAAGAGAAAGGGAGGGTAAAGGCGAGTAGGAGGAGTAGAAGAGAATATATTGAGATTTGAATGGGCTGGGAGAGAAAAGAGTACGTGGGGGTGGGGAAAATGCCAGATGAAGGAGAGACATGAGGATTTGCTGAAGAAATCTCGGGAATGGTAGGTGGACAGGAGGGAGGCGGAGGAGAGGGGGTGAAATAAGAGATAATACTGTAGAGTGTAAGGAATGGAAAGAAGGAAGGAAAGGTAAAGAAAGGAATGTAACGATGCAAAACGGAGGAAAGAGAACGTAGAATGGGAAGGAAAGAGAAAAGAAGAGAGAAGGAAAGAGAGAAAAGAGAAGAGGAGAGGGGAAAAGAGATAATACGGGAGCAAGAGTAAAAGAGAAAGAACAAGAGGAGGAAAGGAGAGAGAAGGAAGAAGGGAAAAAAAAAATAACGGGTCGGATTTTGAGTGACTGGAGATTTCGTAATACTTCTTCCTTAGCAATGTATTCTATACATTACCGCTTGATATCTTGTTGTACATCATAGATGCAGACTATGTTAGTAACAACGAATGTCAGAAACGTACAAGAGAATGTTAAAATGTATAATATAAAATAAATCACTGAAGACCATATGCTAAGAAGCCTCCTTTGCTACTCAGAAAACAGTCAATTGTACAGACCATCGGTATATTGTTGATGATAATTATTTCACCTTAACTTGGTCCACATTATGTCCGTGCAGCGTATTTCGCGTACCACAGTGGCAGAAAGAGACAGTACTACCTCTGTACATCCCTTGCATAGCACTTCTTCGTGATTAGTATCATACTACACTCAGTCTATCATTGCAGCTCAGTGGTAGCAGAAAACAATGCTGTGTCGTATGTACTGTATGTATATTTATCCATTCCCTAATTGCTCCATCGAGAGCATAGGGGCCCGGGGCCAGGCTGCATAGTTGATATGTAAGGCGAGTGTGACCAGTCCCTTATCTCTGAGTGGCATTAAGCGGCTAGTAAACCCAAACCAGTTATGACCCACCGCCTATTTGAGAGACTTAACTCACTAGACCACCAGGCGTCCACTGGGTTGCGTGGTTACACTTACCACTCGACGTACTCGATGAATTCCTAGATTTAAATAAGCCATTTGGCTTGTCACTCAATGCAGAGTCATCTGAAAGCTGCACTACATCATGTGAGTAGATGGTATATACCGCGACCTATGTAAGTCAGTTTAATTATTTCAATAATTTTACTATATTCTAATTACTCCACCCTCTTTTCATCCTTCTCTCTTCTCCCCTCCTCCTCTCTCTTTCCCCTGGCTCAGTCCTCCCTCCATCTCTTCTTTTCCTCCACTTATGAACACTCTCGTAGGCTTAACGATTGTCAACAAAGCCCCTCCCCCCCCTCTCTCTCTCTCTCTCTCTCTCTCTCTCCAACCTGTCACCTATACCTTCCTTCCCTCCCTACTTCTCTTCCTCTCTCTACCTTTTTAATGTATTTCCTGTCACCTCCCATTTTCCCCTTCTTTCTGTGCCGTTTAGCCGCGGTGGCTAGGTGGCCAGCATTGCTGACGGTCAGGCTGCCATGACTGCCATGACTGGTAGTTCTCATGACTGGAATGTCACACTACTATATTACAGAACTTCTGCCTCAGAATTGTTTTATTCCCGGAACTGCATCTCTCTGGAACTCGCATCCCCAGAGTTGTTTCACCTTAAACTTCAACCAACAGCTGCTCAAGTCCAACTGTTTCAGATATTTTATGAATGTAGGACATCAGTAATCTGGTGTATGGATTTTTTTTTTTTGGTTCATTTGTTTTTCCTTCCTCTGCTCTGTTATTTAGTAAAAAAAAAAAAAAAAACGAATGATGTGGCCTTGTATTGAGTGAATAACCCGCCACAGGATCAAAGGCGTATGTTACGAAGATGAGCACCGCGGCTAAGCGTCTCATGGCGTCTGCCCCCACCTTATTTTATCTTACCTTTGCCCAAGCCATCCTTTCATTAAATCCTTCCTTCACTACCTACATCCCACTATCCCTTCCCCCATACCTCCATTTCTCCCATCTCTCCCTTTCTTTCTTTCTTTTTTTCTCTCTTCCATGTCTCTCCTTTCTTTCTTCCCTTCCATTCTGTCTCCTTCCCTCGTCCTCCAGCCTGTCACTCACCTACCATCCCATCTTTTCTCCCTCCCTCCCTACCTTTTCTCTCAGCGCTTCCTCACACCTCGCCCTGTGTTTACTTTTGGCCACGACGGAGATTTTGTTCCTCCTAAGGGTTCGGCTTTTTTCCCATAATTCAGACACTGGGTTACTATAAACATAATATATTCAGTGTCATTATGTCTTTTATACGGTGTTCATTCTATCACTATATGTTCTTATTTAGTTTTAGATAGACCTTTGCCCGAAATCGTCTTGTGTTATCAAAATTGGAAAAAAAAAGATGTCGTCGTAGTGAAGAGGTTAAGAATGAGAGAGAGAGAGAGAGAGAGAGAGAGAGAGAGAGAGAGAGAGAGAGAGAGAGAGAGAGAGAGAGAGACCGGCACTCTTCTATGCTAATTTGAGGAGGTAGAGAGGACTTAAGAGTTGGCTCCACCCTCATTCTCTCTCTCTCTCTCTCTCTCTCTCTCTCTCTCTCTCTCTCTCCCTCCCTCCCTCCCTCTCTCTCTCTCTCTCTCTCTCTCTCTCTCTCTCTAACACAGGATATCGAAGGCTTGGCTAATGAGTGAGTGAAAGTGTGTCTTGTTTTACTGGGCACTCTGATGGTAGTCTTAGCTATATAATGTGGGACAGTGATGTAGTGATGATGGTGATGAAGATGATTTTATTATAAATATATTTACAGCAGCCGTGGCTCAATGGGTTAGAGCGCTCCGCTCTGGCCCAAGGGTTGGAGGATCGAGTCCACCCAAGGGTCATTGACAGACATTAGGAAGGGCATCCGGTCATAAAGTGCTACACGCTCCAAACCTAAGACCTCTACCAGGGGCAAGGGCTAAGTACCTAGGGGCAACGCCTTAGCCCTTATCGAAAAAGGGACATGGCGTAAAACTCCAGTACATATATATATATATATATATATATATATATATATATATATATATATATATATATTTGAATGTAAATATTATATGTATACTCGTATATCATCATCAATAGCATCAGCATTATTTTATTCTTCTTCCTTTCCCGCTTTCTTCTTTTCTTCACCCACTCCTCCTCCTCCTCCTCCTCATTCTTCCTTCCCATCAACATTACACAAGTCTCTCTTACCCCCGAATAAACAAGAAAACCCAAAATGGCCAGACTAGATGGAGCCGAGATGAAAGGGTTGCCGAAACTGTGAAAACAAAACTATAAATAAAAGAAGAAACAGACAGGTAGGCGGACACTCGGACATATGGACTGATAGGGAGATATATAGATACTGAATATAAAGCCTTACTGTTAAATTACCAAAAGAATAGCAAGGAGACAGACATAGACATACTATCAAATTACAAAAGGAATAACAAGGAAACAGACAAGATAGACAGGTGGGGTAGGAATACGACAAAAATAACGAGAGAGAGAGAGAGAGAGAGAGAGAGAGAGAGAGAGAGAGAGAGAGAGAGAGAGAGAGAGAGAGAGCTAGGACAACAAACCAATAAAGTTAGCTTTCTCTTCCCAACTGACCAACTTCCTTCCCCTCCTCCTTATCTCTCTCTCTCTCTCTCTCTCTCCGTTCTACACATTATACTGAGTGCCATTTCGTGTGTTACTGATGCCAAATATATTTGAACTAAAGAGTTGTAGCAGAATATTAATGTGTAAAGGCAAAACACATAGCTAACGAAGAGGTGCTACGAAGCCATTTGTAATACGATGCAACCATGTTGGCATTAAAACGATATAAAAATATACAAGAGAACTTTGAGGCGTAATATGCAAAATAAATCACTGAAGAAAATGAGCTACAAAGCCTCCTACGCCTCCTGGCTGGAATATGGCATTTTCTTCCCCCCCCCCCTAACACTCCCAAAGGATCCAATGGGACAATTTAGTGCCAAGGATGGTTCCTGTGTTTACAATCTGAGGGACTGTCTTGGACCAAGGCTGGCTCCTTTGTTTACACAATGAGCGACTCTGACTGGTCGGGGTGAGAGAGAGAGAGAGAGAGAGAGAGAGAGAGAGAGAGAGAGAGAGGAATGGCCTGTTGTTCAGATGAGGAGAGGAAAAGAGGCAGGAAGGAAGGAAGGAGAGAGAGAGAGAGAGAGAGAGAGAGAGAGAGAGAGAGAGAGAGAGGAAAAAGAGGAAGAGAAGAAGAGGGAGGGAGTGGGGAGAAAGGCTGGAAGGAGAGTGGAAGGTAGGATGGAAAGAAGGGAGGAAGATCAGAAGGGAGAAGAATGTAGCTAAATAGGGAGAGGGGAGGAGAAAGTTGGAAGAGACGAATGAAGGAAAGATGAAAGGAAGGAGGGAAGAAGAGAGGAAGAGGAAGAAAGATATTTCAGAAAAGGGCTAGACAAAAAAAAGACCTGAAGACAGAAGGGAATAGAGGAGGAGGAAAGAAAGAGGGGAGAAAAGAAGGAAGGAAAGGAGGATGGAAGAAAGAGAATAAAAGAAAGAAAAGGAGTAAGGGTAGAAAAAGAAGGAGCGAGGAAGAAAGATGTTATACCGTAGAAGGAAGATGAGATTAAACAACTGACGAGAGGAAATAAGTACAAGTAAATGAAGAGTGGAGACGGAAGAGTAAAGGAAATGAAAGGAAATAAGACAGAGCATTAAGGACTGGAGGCAAATGAATATTACGATAGACAGAGAAGGGGAGAAATTTAGAAAAGAAAAAGCAGTAGCAACGAAATAGAAAAGGAAGTAAAGGATAAAGAAAGTCCGGGAAGAAGAAATGAAAAAAGGAAGGAAGCAATGGAAAATGCCAAAAGAACAAAAAAAGCAAGAGAAATATGGATATAAACAGAGAATGTGAAACGAAATAGAAGGCAGGAAAGATGGAAAGATAGAAAGAGGAATAAAAGCACAGAAAAGGCGAAAGAGAATGAAAGAAGTAGGAGAAAGGAGAAAATATAACAAGGAAGAAGCTGACAAAGAAAATATCTCAAGAGCCCTCTTGCAGGAACCACTCAAAGACTAAGATAACTGAAGGGCGCGTTTGTTTACATCCGGCGGTCCAGTCCTGGCGTGGGACTGTTCGAAGTGTTGGGGACGGAGAGGACTTATCGTTTTTGCCCATTAGTGGTCTACTTTATGGTATAGCCAAGGGATTTTCGGCTAACTGGGAACGTTTACAGTGAGAAATTGTCTAGCAGAAGGTGTGAGAGTGAGGTGGTTGGCTGAAAAAAGAGAAAATGACCGAGAACGAGGTGGAGAAATGACAACGAGAGGACATGAGAGAGTTGGCCGGTTGTATCTGTCCAATAGTGAGGAACTGTGTGCAGGTCCATTTGTCGTGGATTTTATATTTTACATTCATCATCATTATCATTGGAACCCCATTTCCCACTAATACATGGGAAGGGAGGGATCCAGAAACAAAAAGGAAAACACGAAAGTAAGAGGACTATCAGTAGAGCGCCCGATGACACTGGCCATACATCCACTTAAACATTCAAGTCCTCATAATTCATTACTCCACGTCCACACAAAATAAATGCTCTTCGAATGCCTGTGGGATAAAGACATTCCGTCGATTGGCAGTTTAAAAAAGGGGGTACAACCTTGGCATATTCAACTCCATGCATATTTAGTCTATCCTTTTTTGTCATGATATCTTACAGACTCACAAAAGCTTTGCTGAATGTCGCTGTTGATATTCTCGAATGTACTAAAGTGAAATGCATTTTTGACACTAACTCCGTATTTGTCTATCTGTCTGTCAGTTTGTATATATGTCTGTTTATCTATCTGTCTATCTGTATCTGTCTGTATCAGTTTATCTGTCCGTCTATCTGTGTAAAATCTATCTCTGTCTGCCTAACCACTTGTTTATTGTTCTTGTTAAAGAGAAAATTAGTTCAATTCAGTGTGCTTACAGTATTTTTAATCCATTCAGTATGATGACATCTTGTTTATTTTGATCTTGCAACCACCAGACAAACTATTTAAGGCAGGAGAGAGTCAAGTAGTAGTACTAGTAACAGAATCAGTAGTAGTTGTAGTCCGCCGCTCATCTAGTCGTGAACAGAATGGACTGCAGGCTGAAGTTGCCCTTATCCTGTAGTTCACTATCCATTTATCGGATGACAGGGAGGGAGATGAACGAGGTTTGTATAACCAGGCAGTCAAAGTATGACTCTGCCTTCACACGAAGGCGTCCCTCTCGAGCACCCCATTCGTAGTGAATTAATTAATAAAGGCTTTATCAGTGTGTGTATTACAGCGGCTGCCGTGCACACACCATACACAAGCTGGCACCCTTATTATACAGGTTCAAGTCGTGTTTTACAGGTGGTGAAGGGCAACTGTATGATCCGTACCGCTGAGGACCACCAGTGTAGAAGTGGAGAAGTGATTGCCTCCACCCAATGCTTAACGCACGGGTAGAGGTGTGGAAATCTGAGTATAAGCTGAGAGAGTGCATGTGAAAACTCTGGTGTAGTGGCTGTGTTTGTGAGTGAGAGTGTGTGTACGTCATCGAGGGTACCTGGACATGGTGCAGATACCTGAGGATGAGGACACATGAAAGGACATACTACTGCACCCTGTTGAATGTCCGACCCCGGCTGGGATTCGACCTAGGTCATGATAATTAGCAGACGCACACGCTACCTACCCTACCGCCAGAAGCTCCAAAAATACTGTATGTTTATAATCTTGGTACGAAATTTTAAGGCATCATCATCTGGTTTATGGCGAATTAGGAGTTTACGATCATTAGTGAAATATAATGAAGAGCTTGTTTAAAGGTGCAGAGAGAGAGAGAGAGAGAGAGAGAGAGAGAGAGTCCCTATTTAGTGGCCACATGGACCATTTGGCAACGCTCCGTCTCACACCAATGCAAATAAAGTACGGTAGTTAAAGTGACGAAGGTATTAAGTGATGAAGTTAATCTCCCCCCTCCCTTTTTTTTGTTCTTGCTGCCTCCTGTCGATTTTATTTAACTGCAGAAAGTGTATGAGTACCTGCGTATATAATCAAGTATGTAGTATATTTATTTTTATGTACGTATTTACGGGTGCATATATGTGTGTGTATGAGACTGAAACTGTGTGTGTGTGTGTGTGTGTGTGTGTGTGTGTGTGTGTGTGTGTGTGTGTGT
>NC_137053.1:92500-100000 GCF_032717465.1 Coenobita brevimanus | reverse complement strand
CCTACAGGAATGGCAATGATAGGTGGATGTGCAGTGCGTCCCTGAGTGCGAGACCTGGGGGAGGGGAGGCTAGGTTTACGATGGAAGAGTTGAGAGGTAGGATGAGATTGGAGTGTATTGGTGCTCTGATGAGGAGAGGTAGATTGAGATGGTTTGGGCATGTGGAGAGGATGATATGGGTGCAGAAAGTGAGATGTGTTAATGTTGGGGGGTAGGTTAGCGAGAGGTAGACCGAAAAAAAACTGGGATGAGGTCATTGTGACCTCAGGGGTAAGGAACCAAATAAGGAAGCTGCCAGAGATCGAGCAGCATGGAGAACCGCCATTAGGTGACCAAGGCCGACGCATGCAAGCATGTTGTAGCCTTCGAAAACGAAACGAAAAACAAAACGAAACACGCACGCACACACACACACACACACACACTAAATCCTCCTGTTCTTCCCAGATAACACTCATACACAAACTTCCCCATCCCCTCCCATCCCAGCTTAGAGACGAAAATATAAAATGAAACTGGAAAGAGAATACCTTATAGTACAACGCTCAGACAAGGAAACGTCTTGCATCTGGTGGTGTGATTTCTATGTTAATACAGTCTGGAGAAAACCAAATCGTTGTGTATGTGTGTATGTGCGTGTGTGTGTGTGTGTGTGTGTGTGTGTGTGTGTGTGTGTGTGTGTGTGTGTGTGTGTGTAAGGGGCGAAGGAGAGAAGGAAAATAGGAAGGAGTGGAACGAAGAGGGAAGGGAGAGAAAAAAGAGGGATAGTGAAGAGGGAGGGAGAGGAAGGGTAAAGAAGATACGTGTGACAAAACGATAGCTGTGGGAAAGGTGGAAAACAAAAGAAGGAGTGGAGGAAGGGAAGAAGAAAGGAAACAAGAAGAAGAAATGAAAGAAGGAAGGAAGGAAGGGGAGGGCAGAAGGAAAGAAAGAACATGAGAAAATTTGAGAGCTGTAATAAGGAGCGGGAGAGGGAATGAAGCAAAGAAGGAGACGGAAGGATGGTAGAAGAAATGAAAGAAGTAGGGAGGGAAGAGAGAGAGGAGGAGAGAAGGAAAAAGGGTTAAGAGAATAAAGAAATAGGATAATTATAGGAAGGAAGGAGAGAAGGAGGAATGGGAAAAAAACGAGAATGGAAGGAAGGAAAAATGGAAAAAGAAAATTATGGAAAATCAGACGAAAGGAGGGAAGGATTAGGGGATGGAAGGAATAGGGAATGAGGACGAGGAAGGAAGCAAGAAAAGGGAGAGTAAAAAAATAAAAAATAAAAGATGCAGTCGTCAACATATAAAGTGTTCCAAATATCACAAAAAATGGTCATAACAGTGTTAATTTGGGGGTACTGACTTGTTAATGTTGTTGTAATTGCTGTGTTTCCAGACTCATTTGAAACGTGAATCCGGTGGACTGCGGCCTTAAGTTGCCCTCCTCATGCAGTCAGTCTTCCTCCTTTCGGGGATAGGGAGGTTATTGACTGACTTTTGTATTGCCAGACAGTTAAGCTGGCTGGTTATGTCGATGCCACCACATGAAGGTGTGCCTATGCTGCAACCCAGATGCAGTCAGATCAGCATTTTAAGTACCATGGATCTTTGACACGTAGTGAAAGAAATGTCTCTACTAAACTATTTAAGATCCTCTAACGGTAGCAAGAAGAAAAGGTACTGGAGAGGGACGCCTTCCGGTGGTGGTATCGCTATAAACGGGCGACTTTACCTTGTTATACAAGCCTTTCTCAACTCCCTCCCTATCCTCCGAAAGAAGGATGGTGGACTGCAGAATAACTACAGCCTGCTATCCACTGAGTTCACATCCCGGTGAGCCAGAGGTCACAGCAAGAATAACACTATTAAGATTTCTGTCATCTTCGGAGGCTTGGTTAACAATTTTTCTGTAGACCTTCTCATGGTCGAGGCAACTCTAGTACTAACAGCTAACGCCAGACAGTTCCATTAACCTGAGAGTAAGTCACTGGAGCCTAATTGTTAATAAAGGTATCAATAACCCAGCCATGGTCGGGAGAATTTTATTGTTGTATTCCAGCTAAAGGCTGGTGATTTTAAGGTGAGAGTGAGTCATAGGAACCTGAGTTTGTTCATACTGTCACCATTAACTCTCTCACGGTCGAAGCAACTTTAATATTCTTTACGAGTACTATTCTATTCCAGCTACCTTTAGTGATTATTATTAATCTGAAAGTGAACGAGAAGCGCAAGAAAGTGTTCAAATTGTCATCATTAACATTCTGAAGGTTGGAACAACTATATTCCTTAGTTCCAGCTAACGCCAGACCATTTTATTGAGGTGAGAGTATGTACAGGAACCAAAGTGTTAAACTTGACCGTATCATGGTTGGGACAGCTTTAGCGCTGTACTCTAGGTAGCAATAGCCTATTGTACTCAACTGAAGTATTAATGGTGGCATAGGAGACTTCGTAGCACTTTCTCCTCAGCGATGTATTATGTACCGTGCTGATTAATTGCATCTTTTATGTTATAAGGTACCTCTACTATCGTCAAAGTCTACCGCAATAACATAAAAGAGTTGAAGATATAATAGGAAAAACAAATCACCGAGGAAACGGTACAACGAATCCTCCTGTCACATATAATTGGCCCCTGACTCACAAGGGCTTGACAGAGCTAAGTGACTGCAAGAACGACATAACAGGCGACATGTAACGAGATTTTACTGCATAAAAATATTTGGAATTTTTCATATCTGGACGCATGAGAATATGTGCGTGTGTGTATGCATTAATGGCTTGTGTTGAAGAGAGAGAGAGAGAGAGAGAGAGAGAGAGAGAGAGAGAGAGAGAGAGAGATGGGGGCAAACTGAGAAATTAATAATCAAAGGAGATTTAGAAGGCAGGGAGAGGGATATGTACTCGTAACTCTCTCTCTCTCTCTCTCTCTCTCTCTCTCTCTTTGGCGGTGATCTTCCCCTGTCTAAACCATTTCTACTCCGTTGCTCTCTCTTCATACGAGTACGTAGTGATTGTGGCTGTCTGTCTGTCTCTCATTGTGCCTGTCTGAATGCGTGTTATTGTGTATCGGAGTGGACACACACACACACACACACACACACACACACACACACACACACACACACACACACACACACACACACACACACACACACACACACACACACACACACACACACGCATGAAGAGGTTAATCAAAATTGCCGTCATCTAAGAAGAATTCTCTCTCTCTCTCTCTCGTGAAAGCGCCATCTAACTCCTCCACTTGGAAAAAAAAAATTATCAGAATAAAATCTTGTGTGAAGGGCTTAATGAAGTTAAATCAAACCCCTTCAGTGAGAAAAACTCTGTCCTAAGCTGAATAGACTCACCTTTTCCGTAGCAAGAATAAGATAAAAAAAAAAGACATCATTGTTGCCAATCGGTTGATGGACATTTCCTCTGTTCGAACTCTATCATTAAAATGAAATTGTTGCAACATGAAGGGAGAGGGGGAGGCGGGGGATGAAATGGATGGATGGGGTGGTGAGGTATATGAATGGTGGTGTGAGTTACAGGAGAGAGAGAGAGAGAGAGAGAGAGAGAGAGAGGAATGTGAGTAAGGAGGAGGAAACGGAGAGAAAGGAGGAGACAGCTTAAGAGGAAAGGAGGAGAGTGGAGTAGAGTTATGGAAGCTCTCACTTGTAAACACTGGATCTCTCTCTCTCTCTCTCTCTCTCTCTCTCTCTCTCTCTCTCTCTCTCTCTCTCTCTTTCTTTCTTTCCCCACTAGATTTTTAAACATTTTTTTTAAGGAGTGACATAGGGCTATATACTCGTATGTGTAGTCAGTAGTCTGCATAGTAATTCGTCTTTCCCATCTCTCTCTCTCTCTCTCTCGGAAGGAGGTTAAAAGCAGGAAGGAGTTGAAGTAATACAAAACTAAATTACGAAACCACACACACACACACACACACACACACACACACACACACACACACACACACACACACACACACACACACACACACACACACACACACACACACACACACACACACACACACACACCATAAACAACTTCCCCTCACTTATTCTCTCTCTCTCTCTCTCTCTCTCTCTCTCTCTCTCTCTCTCTCTCTCTCTCTCTCTCTCTCTCATGAATGGCCATCTCCGGTCATGCATGATAGAGTGCATGAGGAGATTTGGACGACCACGCAGAAGGAGATCAGGAAAAGGAAAAAGTAGGAGATGGTAAGGAGAAAGAAGAAAAAGGGAAAAGAGAGGAGAGAAACGAGACAGGAAAGAATGAAGAAAAGAAGGAAGAAGAAACGAAGGAAAGAAAAGAATGAGAGAAAAGGAAATGGAAGAAATAACAGTCTTAAAAACTGTAAGGGAAACAAGTCGAAGGCCCCAAAAATCATTTACCAAAAAAATTCACAAACTTTTTAGAATAAATTTGAATGATGAAAACAAAATCAGCCAAAGATGGAAGGTGGAAGAAAAAACTTCATCCCTTCTATTGTATTTTTATGATAATTTCTGCATTAATATTAATCAGATGCGAGTCACCTGTCTTCTGGAGCTTATAAGATAGTACTGTTATGATCATTAGTTCGTTTACACTGAGAACTGCATGAAACTGAATGCAGAGAAGAAAGTACCCAAAGCTTAAATACTGCAAAACATATTCTTTTTATTTACAAAAAGAGAATCAGAGTCAATAGCCATTAATTTCCAGACGCCAAGTCACATAAGTTAGTCCCTTTCCTTCTGATAACGTATATTTTATGCTATCTCCACTTTCTACAGGCGATTTTATTAACCATGAGATAGACTTTTCAATATGGAAGGTATGGTACAGCCCTCAGTAATCCGGCTAGTGTGGGAGATCTTCTTTTAAGTTGAATAAAATTTTCGGGAGGCAACAATTATAAACTACAAAAAGAAGCCACCATACTGAATTAATTAAAAGACTGGAGATGACAGACAGTGGGGAACACAGACTGAGGATAGTTACGGAGCTGATCGGTTGAACGACAGAGTCCCGGGTGACCCTTGCATTAGAGCTGGACACAAAAGTTATTTGTACGGTGTTTGGTAACTTTGATCGGAACCCTAGAGACGGAAGGGAAGCTGCTGTTTTGTTGTTATCCCAGTCTCATTACAAACGTGAACCCAGTTGAGTGAAAGCCTGTTACCCTCCTCCTGCAGTCCACCATCCTCTTTTCGTGGGGCTAGGGAGGGAGTTGAGAAGCGTTTGTATAACTGGACAGCAGAGTAGCTCGGTCATGTCGGTGCCACTACATGAAGGCGTCATCCTCCAGCCCACCGACACTAGATTCAAGGTATTAATGAAATAGGACAACCACAGTGCGTAATGTGACGGTGGATTTTGTGGGTAAGACCAAGACCTGTAAAAAGCAGTAGGTTGTCATTATCATAATTCTTATCCGATGTTTACGCTTGCACGACCATAAGTGTTCTGGACACTGAGATACCATCATTCATAAGCTACTTTTCACAGGGGCTGCAGGTGGGAGAGGACGACTATTGCCAGTTCGTTTTCATGTGACGGAACTGGGATACTCCCAGAACTTGAATACTAAATCGTGATTGTATGAAATTCGTTGAGTCTTAGTTACGAGGTACGGAAGAGTTTCCCTGGTTACTGGTCAAATCAACCCTCCACTCTAATTACGCCCTGGACATCAACTAACCTAAAAAGGGGTCAGAGATCTGTCATAGGTGAAAGCAAACCGACTCTGCTACCATGAAAATTACTAGCATTGCTCTTCAGCATTATCCCAGTGTGTGTGTGTGTGTGTGTGTGTGTGTGTGTGGTTGCACAAGCTAAGGTAACATGGTTGGTGTTAATGAGTCCACAACCTGTTATGTACGTCTAGCCACCTGGGGTTGTACTGTATATACAAAAGATCTTAACCAATTGGGAGAGTAATTAGTTCTCCGTCTCTGTTATCTGTTAGCGTAGATCTCATGTTGTTTTTCTTATTTCCTCATATTAATAATGACCAAATGTGATGTTTCGGGTAGGTGCATAAGCAAATACAAACGTATGTACAAGCAGTTTTATACACAACTTATACTTTGGAGATTTTTAGTAATAATAACTCGTAGCTAGGATGATGCTAAAATACGTTATACCTCTCACCTCACCATGAGCAGTGATTATTATTATTATTATTATTTTTACTGCAACTGTACCAATCTGGGAACAGGGAAAAGAAACAAGGCGTGAAGGCGGTGGCAGGGTCTAAGCCTGGAGTGATGAGAAACAACAACCTAAACCGTAAATAGATTGGTGGCCATGTCAGAATTAGTGTGGCCATGTCGGTACTGCCTTGGCCATGTTGGGGTGATTTAATGATGGCCTTGCTTATCTTCAAATACGTCTCTCTCTCTCTCTCTCTCTCTCTCTCTCTTTCTCTCCTTAAATCGTTCCTCCAGTCTGTTGTAGTTAATCCTTTCAGTATACTTAATTAGGAATCTAGGAGAGAGACAAAAAGGCAGATAGACAGATATACAGTATATTAAAGGCCTGGGTAGAGGAATGAGAGGATAGATTGAAGGAAACTTACAAGCACCTCATCCTTACCAATTAATGTCTACATATGAGACAAAGTCCTTCAATACAGAGTTGAAACGTAAGGATCAGAGTGAACTTAAAGAAAGCAGTTTACAATTGTTCGTAAAACCATATAGAATTATTTTGGAGGAAAACGCATGTAACCAGATCAGTATGAAATTAAATGTACAGGGTATATAACGGAATAACTAACTCAGAGACAAACGGCCACCCCTTACGGGATTGTGGAGTCAGGCTATGGGTAGCTAGAACATATCGGTAACATTTTTTTTTAACAATTTGTCTGTGACTTGTTAAAAAATACATATAGGAATGATTACAGAGAAAAACTTGTTTAACAAAATCGTCTAAAATCATTGTTTCTACGTCAGAAGGAAGGTACATTTCAAATAGCTTGCCCAACGGAAGTTTTTATGTTGTCTCGTATCTCCCTTGCCTCTACGCTCTTAGACATAATATCGTAGGGTTGGGGTCGCGTTTCTTGCTCCCATCCCCAGTGGCACGTTAAAATGATCTCAACTATTATTTATTACATTGGGCTGAGTTAGGTTTCGTTAGGTCCAGATTGTAGTCTGGTGGGCTGAAGAGGCTCTCCAGCATCTTTACCATACCAGTTCATTTGTGCATTATGTTCCACGTTATTATTCCCTCGTATATGTTATTTATGCAAACTACGGCACATTAGCTTCTCGGGTCTCTGTGGTCCGGGGTTATGAAGCCACTACACCATCCCTGACATGGTAATATAACAGGATTAAGGTGGTGATATGTGAGGTGCTATTCCAAGGGTTGCCACTCTGTGGTATATGTAACACAATGGTACACTGGATTATCTCAGAAGTACATGATGACAAGAAGCCTTTATCCATTCTTCACTGACAGCAGAGTATATATATATATATATATATATATATATATATATATATAT
>NC_137053.1:0-90000 GCF_032717465.1 Coenobita brevimanus | reverse complement strand
ACCATAAGCATGACGAAGGAGACGGAGGGAGGAAGGGAGGAAGAAAGGAAGGGATAGAGAGGAGGTGGTTAGGTATTTAACAGGAGAAAAGGGAAGGTAGGTAGGTCGGGAGGGAGGTAGGCCAGTAAGAAGGCAAAGGAAGAGAAAAATAGAAAGGGAAGGTGGGAGGAAAAGAGGTAAGGAGGGACAGAGGAAAGATGGTTGAGAGGAAACTCTGTAGGCAGAGGGAAAGGAAGTAAGTGAGTAGGTAAGAAGAGGAAAGAGGGTAGAGAGAGTGAAACGTAGGTAGGTAGGGAGGGAAGAAAGGGAAGCAGAGGAGTAAGTGGATAGTAGGAAGAAGATAGAGTGAGAGGAAAGTAGGTAGGTAGGTAGGGAAGGAGGGAAGGGACGCAGATAAGTGAGTAGAAAGAATGAAGAGGATATAGCGAGAGGAAGGTAAGTAGGCAGGGAGGGAGGGAACGGGAGTAGATGAGTTGACAGATTAGCAATGAGAGTAGGGAAGAAACGAAGCCTTTGGCGTGTATGCTCTAACTTGACAAAGTTCCGTAACCGATTTTCAGCTAAGCTGATTCCCAATTGTTGTGATTTTGGTGGTATGATGTAATTAATAACCAACGACAATCATTCCTCATCGAACTTCAAGCAACCAAGAGGTCGTATTCAAGTTGTGAGAGTGATTAGTTCCGCCAGGTGAAAAAAAAAAAATGCATTGTTAGGGGAAAGATATGGATGGAGAGAGGGAAGGGAAAAGATGAACGAGAGAGGTGGGAAGGGAGGGATGGAGGGAAGGAAGGACACAAAGAAGAGAGGGAGGAGGGAAAGGAGAGGACTTGGAAGGGGGGATGGAAAGGAGAAAAAGAAAGGAGTAGAGGGAAGTTGAGGGGAAAGGAAAGAGAGGGAATGAGAGAAGAGAATGAGGTATGGAAGGAAGGGTTACTGTTGTTATGAACCCAGGCCCATCTAACTCGTAAACCCGGTGGACCTCAGGCTTATGCTGCCCCTCTTCACGACATCATCTATCTTTCAGAGGATTTAGATGTACTTGACGGAAGTTGGTATAACTAGGCATTTCAGCCACCAGGTTATATCAGTACCACTAAATGAAAGAGTCTGTCTCAGGCATCAGAGGGAAGGGGTTGGAAGGGAACAAGGAAGAGAAGAGGGAGATAGGAAGGCAAAAATTGAGGGAGGGAGACTGAGAAGGAAAGAGGGGAAGGCTGGAGGGAGGGAAGAAGGAAGATAAGTTGGTAGGAAGGGAGGAGAGGGAAATGAGGTGAGAAAGGATGTATGAGAAATGAAATGTCGAACGATGGATGAGGGTAAAAAAAAGATGGCTTAAGCGAGAGAGAGAGAGAGAGAGAGAGAGAGAGAGAGAGAGAGAGAGAGAGAGAGAGAGAGAGAGAGGGAGGGAGGGAGAGAGAGAGAGAGGTAATTATCATCAAATTATCCACTCACTCAATGTAGTACTGCTCTCGGGTGTCTGCCCTGTCCTCTCCTCCATCCTTGTTTCCATCCATCTTCTTCTGTCGTTTTTTCCTTCATTCTTTTCTCTTCCTTCTGCCTACGAGTGACTTTACACTCCCTCTTCTGTCTTTCATTCCTTCATTCTTTCCTCTCCCTTCTGCTTGTGGGTGACTATATACTGAGTGACAAGCCAAATGGTTTCCTGTACACCAGGAAACCATTTACTACGCTGGATGGTAACCATTTAACCAAATTTTGGCGCCTGGTGGTTTAGTGGGTAATTATTGTGCTCCAGTCGGATTGAACCGGTGAAGGTTTATATCCAAGGGGTGATTGGGGTTTATTGCTCATGTAATGCCACTCAGGGATGAGTGAGGCTGGTCACTCTCATCTTAAATGTCAGGACCAACTGCCTAGCCCCGGGCTTCTACGCTTCTCATGGGGCAACGTAAGATTGGATGGATTCATTCATATAAGTTCAGACCTGTTTAAGTTCATTAGATACTTTTTTTTTTTTTTCATTCAGGTTCGTGTGTGTGTGTGTGTGTGTGTGTGTGTGTGTGTGTGTGTGTGTGTGTGTGTGTGTGTGTGTGTCAGAGTCTGTATTTGTCATCAGTAGAACCGATAGGGTGGAAATATATCCAAGCATATGAAAGAACACACTACCAGCACCCACTTTTAATGTCTTCCACGGTCGATCGTGGGACATAAGGAGATAGCGAGCTAACTCCGGTGCCATCAGGCCACCGTGGCGACATTTAACTGGGACTGTGGGTATTATGCGCTGAGTTCCAGCGTTAATATATGTATGTATGCATGCATGCATGCTTGCATGCATGTATGTATGTATGTATGTATGAATGTATACGTGGTGTGGTAGGACAGAGGTAAGTCATGGCGAGCATTCTGTAAGTGAAATGGGTGAGGTAGTGTTGGTGGTGGTATCCCCTCTTCAGTCAGTACCAACTTACTCCCCTCATCACCGACACCTGCTCCTGCTTGCTGCTGTGAGTGATGTATGGGGCTGATGGCCAAAGTGTATCTGTTTAAGGCCTGACACTATACCCATCCTTGCCTAGTTTACTGGAAGGGTAAACCATGTCAGGCGTCACTCACTTTGCCACATTTTCATCCATCGCTATCACTCAGTTCCGCACATCTCTGCCTCATTATGCACGGTCAGACCTTCACCACACACTCACCCTCACTCATTAATCACTCACTGCACATGCCTAGGGGATAAACACATAGTTTCATGTTACTGTCAGTTTTTTTTTCAGCCATACTGTTCAGTCGTATTACGGTCACTTAGTATTGTGTGACAGTACCTGGGTTCCGTGGTTAAGGGTAAAGTGTGTGGTGGCAACATGTCCTTTCATATGCTACCATTAGCTATATTTTCACCATGTAGATTCATACAGACTCTCTCTCTCTCTCTCTCTCTCACACACACACACACACACACACACACACACACACACACACACACACACACACACACACACACACACACACACACACACACACACACACACATCCAGTTTGACATGCATCACTCTGGTACAGACACCTTCCACATTGCTACTTTTCCAGCATTGGCAAGAGTTAATTCTAGCCATCGCCTCACATCTCCCTCACCCCGCCTAACCGCCCACCCTCTTCATTTTACTCTGAATTTTGCCTGCCTGCCTGAAATGAACGAAATGTGTGTGTGTGTGTGTGTGTGTGTGTGTGTGTGCAAATATTTGGTTTTTGGTTGTAGGTTGTGGGGTGGTGTGGCCAGGTGTGGTGTAGTCTGGTTGTATTTGCGGTGATGTGTGGTTTGATGATGGTGTGGTGGTGTGGTGTTTGTTGCTTGTAGTGTGGTGTTGTGTTGTACTCGTTGGTTGTGGTGTGGTGTAGTTTGGTGCGATTCGATTTGGTGTGGTGTTTGTACTGTGGTATTGTGTGGTACTCGTTAGTCGTGGTGTGATGTGGTATGGTGTGATGTGGTTTGATGTGGAATTAATGCAGGTTTCAGAGGAATTATGAGTGATGTAATCTGGCTGAACCTGTGGGTGGCAAAAAAAGAGGCGAAATGATAATATGATGATGATGATGGTAGCAGTGGTGTGGTGGTATTAGTGGCGTAGATAGGTGTAGTCTGGTGTGATAATGGTTGTGGGAACATTGGTGATGCGGTGTAACAACCTAGCCTAACCAACTCTAACTTACCCTACCCTACCCTAACTTAACCTAACTTGATATTGGTTTTAATGGTGGTGGGGTTAATGGTGTATTGGTGTAGTAGTTTGGTATTATCCTCCCAACCGCAGTTATATCTTCTACTTTATCCTTGTTTTTACCAGACGATTTTATGTAGTTTAGGAGAGCCGTCTAGTAGAGATGAGGTTAATGAAGGTTATACGAATATATAACTCCCATAGTTCGGTAAGTCAGTGCACAGGTGAACAAAAACATCTGAAGGCAACAAGAATGAGAATAATATCCTCTGGTTGAAAGCTTACACAAAAGAGAGAGAGAGAGAGAGAGAGAGAGAGAGAGGGGGGGGGGATGTGAATGTGTGATACATTGACTACGTGCGTGAACATGCGATCATGTTGTCACATTCTCTCCCTCTCTCTGACACACACACACACACACACACACACACACACACACACACACACACACACACACACACACACACACACACACACACACACACACACACACACACACACACACACACACAATCACCAACACAAAAATCCCAGATGGTAACTTATGACATCAACAAACATCCTCGTAACTCCTACTCCCTTTCCCTGTAAACATATATTTACTTTCAGTCCCTTCCTTCCTTTACCAGTTTTATCCTCTTCACCACTATCACGTATTTTCCTTATATCTCTTGCTTTCTCCAGACGATTTTATTCACCTAACTAGAGATTTTCTTTTTAATCAGGAGGGTTGGATACAGCCTTCATTAACCCTTTGCCATACGTTTGTTTTTGCTATAACCTGGCCTAAATTTCCATGTCCACATCGTGAATGCTGAATTGTAACAATAGATGCACGCTAAAATTAGATGCTAGTCACGAAAAAGTGCTAGAAGCATTTTCTTATTCCGTCACTGAGCTACGCGAAATTAGCTGCAAAATAATGAAAATCTGGACCAGCTGAAGGTGAAAGGAGTATAGCACAGATCTTTCCAAAGATGAAGAATCTTGTCTGGTGGTAGCAAGAAAAAACAAGAAAAAAAAAAAGTCACCCAGTTAAGAGGTTAAGGTTTGGAAAAGAAATCTATTCAAACCGATGACGCGTTTATTTCATCATTGCTCCCTCCAGACAAGTTTATTTGGCTTAGGAGAAACTTTGTGTACTGGAGGGGTAGCCTGCATAAAGAGGAGACGGAAGGAGAGAAGAGGAGATTGTGGAGAGAGAGAGAGAGAGAGAGAGAGAGAGAGAGAGATGGTACTCAACAAAATAATCACACGCTGTCAGGGTTACTTAAGTTTCTTTGTAGCAATGCAGGATTTATTAGGGAGGGAAACCAGCAATTTGCGCGAAATGGAGAGGGCCGGGGAATGTACAGTTGGGACAAAAAGTTCGGTGTATCCCTAATTTTTCGTATGTTGCTCTTGCTGCCGCCGGTTGCTTATATTTACGTTACGGTAGACATCTAATAGTGAAGAGGATAACCTTTCATTCCGAGGACGTATTTTTCATTATATTCCTACTAATTCCTGACGGTTTTATTCAACTTGGGAAGAGGTCCATCAAGACCATATCTAACACGTCCAGCTCGATACGTTTCTCCAGAGTTAAGGAAAATCGTCTATACAGTAAGTAGCAAGAAACCTACATTATTAGACTGAAGAGATCAAATCCAGGTGGTGACCGTCAGATGCACACACTACCAACACGACCACCTAAGGCTCTAAAGTAGCCTGGTTGTTGTTGTTGTTACCCCAGGCTGCGATCCCAAGCTGTAATGCGTGTGTATGAGATAGAGAGGGAAGGCGGAGGGAGAATGGGTACCTGGAACCTTAAATATATGCAGACGAAGCCTTTACCGTACCATACCCGTAATGTGGGTTTAAAGTACCACAGGCAAGAGTGATCTGGTTATTGAAATACAACAGTCACAATCTCAATTAGTATGTGTAGGGAAAGAAGGGGAAGCTGGGTGGTGTGTGGAAAAGGGAATCCAGAAATTAGACAATCATTTGTCTTGGTCTTTACCTTAATTATATTGTATGCGTAAAGTTAGCACAACGAAAGATGGTCTGATTGTTGAGACAGTGTTCACAGTGTTTCGTGTATGTGTGTGTGTGTTTTATTCTTTATTAACCTTTATTTTCTTTAGCACACTGGGTCGTATTCCGGTGACTTCGGAGGCCTTAAAGTACTGTACTTCCTCTTTATCAGAAAATTTCTCTGTATATAATAAGTTACCGGTATGTTTGTGACTGATTGTGCGGCACATTTCGCTAAGCATGCTCTTGAATGTTTCACATACATTTATACATTTCGCTCCTTCTTTCTGGATCCTACATCACCCCATGGTTCGTATTCTCGCTGGATGAGTTCCTTTACACTTATTGCTTTTCAGTTTATTTTTCGTATGGTACTTTAATAATCTCTTTTATGTTATTTATGGAGTATGTGTTGATTTTGCAAAGGCATAGACATCATACGAGGGAATAAAAATGTAGAATAAACAAAATAGTTGCCAAGGAAGAAGTGTGAGTAAGCTTCCTAACCGTGTCATAGGGACTTATGTTGGAGTTTTGATGCCATGAAGATAAGCGCGCGATGCTCTCATATACCTGCCCTGCAGCTACGCAGATACAATACCCATCCTAATCAGTGGCGCAGACAGACATAATCACTGACCAATCTCTCCTCCAGGGTAGTGTAGTACAGTGTAGTATCGTATAGTCACCTTGCTGTCTCTCCTTCGGGTATAATAATCTCATTTCGCTATTTATTCTTCATCAGCCTTCCTTCATGTGCACGGGTCATAGGAAGCTCACTATACTGAGTTTTAACAGTATAATTTCTGCTTGTGGCACTGGCCGTTTGTTTCGTATTCTTCTGGATTAAGAAACCTTCCTAGCACTTATGCTTTAACGATATGCTTCTAAATATCACGTAAATGAAGATTATGTTGTATACCCTTACATTATTTACCATATTTGTCACTATTCATCACCGTCAGCAGCAGTAGCCATGCAACACATTTACCACACACACACACACACACACACACACACACACACACACACACACATATATATATATATATATATATATATATATATATATATATATGTGTGTGTGTGTGTGTGTGTGTGTGTGTGTGTGAGAGAGAGAGAGAGAGAGAGAGAGAGAGCCTGTGCTGATAATTAGACTGGTTGCTCAGTTGCGGATCCGAAAAAATAAAATAAAATGAAAAATAATCAGTCGTGCTCGTCAGCCGGTCAGAATGTCTCAGTGTCACCCTGCCCTGCCTTACCCTGCATCACCCTACCATGCATTGCAAAGTCTCACTGTATCTTTCCTCACTGTGCCTTGTCCACATTTTCTTTATGTAACCTACTTTCCTAAATGCTTCAGCTGTTCTGTTCAATAATGCCGTTTTTTGTTTGTTCATACCGCTGCCGCAGATCGTTTTAACCCTTTCAGTATGGTCGCTTAAATTTTTATATCCTGAAGGAATCTCTCTCTCTCTCTCTCTCTCTCTCTCTCTCTCTCTCTCTCTCTCTCTCTCTCTCTCTCTCTTGTTGGTATTCATGTTCTCGTTCTTACCAACGTTACCACGGCATCACACCTTTGTTTTTGAGAGGATTGGTCTAAAAATTACTGTACCAGTGTCTGGTATCTCGAAACAGTTTTGTCAGACTTTAAAGTAAGGACTTTGAAAATATTTAATAATCCCCATATAAAAATAAATGAAGTAAGCACCAAAACAGACGCAGAACTATCAGATATCAGAGCAACAACAGATATATATATATATATATATATATATATATATATATATATATATATATATATATATATATATATATATGCATTAACATGTATATGTGACAACTCTAACTTAATATAATGTTGCCATCATACAAAAATGATTCAGTTTACAGGGAACCTCTTCTCACCCTACCCTGCCCTACCCGTCAGTTTCCGTACACTTTTCATGCTATTCTCGTCACTCGTGCATTCCCTGCCAATGCCCTTGGTACCAAGCCACGCCCTTATGAGAGAGAGAGAGAGAGAGAGAGAGAGAGAGAGTTACACAGCCACACACATCACACAGATCTTAACGTCTTAACTAAGTGGTTCATTAATTAATATACAATAGGTTTCGTTTATGTCAATGTATGTCAGGGCCACCTAATAAGAACAGGAGTATCTGTGAGTGGTAATTATCTACTCACACCGTAACGTGTTTTCCAGTGGCGAGTAAGACCATCTGGCAGAGTAAGACAAGAACCAGAATGTTAAGGATAATAGAAGTTTAACCTCATGGCAGCGATTTTCCTACTTTGTATGTAACTTCGGTTACCATCAGACGATTTTCTTAGGGTGAAGAATAACCAAGACCACCAAGAATGTTGAACAATCATAGCTATCGTTCCAGCGGAGAATAAAGAACACCGCATTTTACTCCAGCTTAAGACAGACGATTTTATTCCGACCGTTGAAACTCACCACATCCAAAGGAATTAGAAGAGGCTTGTAAAGCAGACAGCTCTTTCTCGTCCTCCATAATGTTTGGGCAGTCATCTGTACACAAATACGGAAGAATCAACGAATTCTAGAACTTCAGTGTCCCAGGGAAATTTTTATAGGAACGTTAGGATTTCGTACTTCAAGACAAACAACTAAATGTACGATAACCAATTATATGCTGCAATTTACACATTATTTTTTAATTTATTGAACTCGTATACAGTACATGTTGGCATTTCCAAATTGTATATTAGTAAAATCATTCATAGAAGATGAACAGGCAGAAGAGAGAGAGAGAGAGAGAGAGAGAGAGAGAGAGAGAGAGAGAGAGAGAGAGAGAGAGAGCAAAACAGTGATGAGAAATTTAACAATTTATGAGATGGTTACTCCCCTTCCGGTCCACTACTCACATCTCTCTCTCTCTCTCTCTCTCTCTTTCCTTAGTCAATGACATATAAGGAGATGATGCTGACGAGAAGGGGGAGGAGGAGTAGCAGGAGGAGCAGGAAGTGGAGGAAAATGATTGCAACTATGATGATGATGAGGAGGAGGAGGAAGTGGAGGAAAATTATCGCGACTATGATGATAATGATGATGATAATGATGAGGGGGAAGGAGGAGCATAATGTGGGGGAAAATGATTGCGATAATAATGAAACTTATCATATTGCTGCTGCTGCTATTGATGGTGATGAAGATGACTGGTACTACCGTGTGCAGAAAAGGTGATCTCACGCACTATTACTGCTATGCCCACCTTCAGGATTCGTTCTGTCTACGTGGGTAAAAGAGTAAAATTTCGTCCGTCACTCTCCTGAATCTACCTCGTTGGTATCCAGATCCCTCTGACGTCGGGTGCATATATATATATATATATATATATATATATATATATATATATATATATATATATATATATATATATATATATATATATGCAAACTAACCACAGGAGAAATGAAAGGAGCGACAGTGAGTACTTTCGTATATTACATCTTCAGACAGAATGAGACAGAAACGTAAAGGGTAGAGGTCTTTTATGCACACTCGCAGCAGGTAGTGGCATACAGAACAATGGATGACCTGAGTTTTTACCTGCAGGTTAACTTATGGTCACCTGCAGCAGGGAGTGGAACACAACAAAGGATGACCTGAATCTAAAAATGCATGTGACAAAGGAGAAGGGATTAGGAGGGGAGGAAAGGGGAGTGGGAGGGAGGGGGAAGGGGGAGGGGAGGAGAGGAAGGGGAGAGGGGGGGAGGGAGGAGGGGATAAATACTGCTGCTTAGCTTAAGACCTATAGAGGATTAATGCTTGGTGTGTCCCGCAAAGGTGTGACTACACCACCAGGAGATGACAGGGAACAATCACGTGTTAGTCTGGGGGATACTGCTTTAAAATTAATTCAGTTAACAATTTATCACACTTAAAATGACCATAGCTCATGTTTACATTCTTTTCATATGTGCCAGAAATTAGACAAGGTTCTATTACATTTCTTTCATCTAAGCTTTTTGATCTTGCTAGAATCTTGGAGCCTGTCCAGTCAATATGGTGATCACTGGAAGCTTTGTGCTGAAATAAACCACTACTCTGTTGGGCTGTCCTTACGCTGTATTTATGTTGTGAGATTCTAGTTTCCAAATCTTTTCCAGATTGTCCTATGTAAAATTTGTTACAGCTTTTACACGGGATTTTGTAAACAACGCCTGAATTACTGAAAGGGCTGTTCTTGATGAGGGTTTTTTTGATGGTGTTCTCATATTTGAATACTACTTGTACATTGAGTTTCATCAGTATGTGAACAACATCAAGAAAATTTTCGTGGAAGGGGAGGACAAGGGTTCTTTGAATGTTCTGGCGATCTGACTTCTTAGTTTTTCCTTCAAGGAATTGTTTCTTGGCTGTATTGTGGCACTGAGTAAGTATGAAACTTCTCCATCGTGAGGAATGTTTTAATTCCGGCCGTCACTCTCCCCAACTTACTTTGTCGAGATCCAGGTCCCTTTGATGTCGGGTGGTTGAGGTGCAGTACGGATGGGGTGCATTGGTGCAGCGAGATGCATGAAATGATCGCAGGTCGGCAGGGCGGAATCGTGGACTAGGTTGTTGGCTAAGTGAGCGGTGGAGCCTACAGCCATTACCACCACGCCTGGAATAGAGGGATGGATAACTAGACAGACTGGTGGACATACACATAGACAGAAAGATAGATAAACAGGTAGAAACGTAAACAGATAGAAAAATAGATGGACACACACACACACACACACACACACACACACACACACACACACACACACACACACACACACACACACACACACACACACACACACACACACACACACACACACACACACACACACACACACACCGAAAACTTCGAGAGGTTAGTATCAAAGGAGATAATTCAAGAAAATGAACTATGTCAGCAAATTACTTTAGCCTGGGAGAAAAATGTACTTGAAATAAAAGCTTAACTTAAAATCATATTAACTTACCTACGAAGATTATTGGCAGGAGAGTCATGGTGGTGAAGCAGTGAAGTTGGGGAATTACGGATATGCCCCCTTCACTTTTTACTAGTACCCCACTCACTGTAGTGCTCTTTTCAACAGGGCAGTATAGTATCCTTCAGTTTCTCGATCCAGTATCTTTGTGTACACTTTATTATCTTTTAAAGCACCATAAAGTATTGATTAACTCCACACTACAGTATTTCATAACACGCTTCAGTATTATTTAATACACTTCAGTATATATCTTTGGAAACACTTCAGTATCTTTTCACACACCTTGAAGTACTCAAGTCCACACTACGGTGTTTCATATCATACATCAGTATTATTTAGGACACTTCATTATCTCACTTTACTCACTACATTAAGTCCTAAGGCATGAAACTGGACGTAGTAGAGGCCCTTTTTAGTGTTCAGTGATATTTTAATGTAATTATCTTTTAAACCACAGTTTAAAACGGAATATACATCCCTACATTAATGAAATTTACAATCACTTAAAACGTTTTGTCGAGGGTTGTTCTTATGACACTATGCATTGAATAATATGGTGCTCTTTAGACGCAACTGAGTTTTGATTAATAATGTAGCATCCCCTAACTCGCACTTAAAACACACTTCAGTTCTCACTATCAATACGAAACATTGCCAGAGTTCTGAATGTATTACCTGCGTAATCAATGTACTCAAAATAAGGCGACTTTTTTAAAGCATTGTATCGCAAGGTTATTTGATATAGGAGATACATTCCGAAACGAATATGTTAAGTAGGGCTATGGCCTTCATTAGCAGCATTAATACGTTTTTTTTTTTTAAATCTGAATAAAATAATCTGGCATTACTCTAATCAAAATAAAAAGCACGTCATCGTAGGGCAGGGGTTAGAAGAAGAAGAAGAAAAAAAAGCTATACTATCAAAGTGCGTTAACCCAAACCTGGCAAAGCCATAATGCCTTTAGGGCCAGTTGGTGGCCAAATGTAATCAGACTGGAGGTGTGATTTGACGAGTAACCAAGGACACTCATTCCTGTGTCGTAACTAAAGCTCATTGAATATCACGCAACCAAGATTCAGTATTGAAGTGGTGGGAGTGGCCTAGTTCTGTCAGGTAAAACTAAGCCGAATACAGTATAGTGACCTAGGTCTCGTTCCTACCTCATAACAAAAGCTCATCGAATTTCATGCAACCACCACTAAGTACTGAAGTGTGGATGCGAACCAGTTCCATCAGATAAGACATATCGACTGTAGTAATATTTTCCAACGCAATAATACTTTAAAAGTACACTATAACGCAGTTCAGTTTCCCTTAAGAATTCCCAGTAAGCTACAACATTTAGGGTAACATTTTAAGAAACTTTGGGGATTTCGCAACACTTCTTCCATAGCGATTTATTCTGCACAGTATACCTCTGTATCCTCTTATATATTACTCTGTTGTATATTAGTAGTACAATATCTTAACTGCTCAAGTCCAGGGGTTTTATTTATTTATCCGTTTTTACTGCCACCAGGCATTTTTTTTTTTTTTTTTTTTTTTAAGTTTTAGGGAGACTGTTCAAACCGGAGGGGTTATATATAACCTTCTTTAACCCGTTCTCTACTCAGGTGCTCTCATGGTGAACTTAATCGTCTATAGGTAGTAAGAATATAGTAGTAGTAGCAGCAGCAGCAGCAACAACAGCAGCAGCTGTAGTAGTAGTAGTAGTAGTAGTACTGGTACTAGTAGTAGTAGTGCAGCAGCAGCCACAGTTTCAACTGAATGTGAACCCAGTGTAATACAGACTGAAGTTGGATCTCTCAAGCAGTTCATCATCTTCCTCTCGGAGGATAGGGAGAGAGCCGTGGGACGTTTGTATAACCAGCTGCCTTGTTATATAGGTACCACCACGTGAAGGTGTTACTCTCTAGCACCGACGTCATGGAATGAAAGTGATTAGCTGTGTATTCTAGCTACCGTCAGACTGTTTTTCCAGCTTAGGAGTGATATTTCGTCATTTATTCATGTAAAAAACTGTGTCCATTAACCCTCTGTCGACGATATAAATATTATCTCACTCATTCTCGCAAACTTCAGACGATTTGATTGTGCAAGGAAGAGGTATACGTTCTCTGTTGTTTTATTCATGCTTCCTCTAGACAATTTTATATATATTTTTGGGGGACTGGGCTACTAAAATTTGAATACTAAGTGGTTGCAGGAAATTCGGTGAGCCTTAGTTATAAGGTAGGAAAGAGTATCCTTGGTTACTAGTCAAGTCAACCTTTCAGTCTGACCATACTCGGCCATCACCAGTGCTGAAAGAGGTTAGGGATATTTGTTAAGTTCCAACAGTAGTGCTACAAGTGTCGAAGCAATATATATATATATATATATATATATATATATATATATATATATATATATATATATATATATATATATATATATATCCATTCAATATGACATCGTAACCTGTAGGCGACTTGAAACCATTTCCTAGTATGGTCTGATATTCTCAACGTAATATCACACGAAAATCGTACATTTTATTCTCGCAACCTGAATCGGTAGAGAGGCGGCCTGCAGTCCTGATGGACCCACGTTCGAATCCCGACTGGGGCAGGGGACAGTTTAAGGATTTGAATTTCATAAAAAGCAGACTTTCCTGATCAACCAGATGACCCGCCGACATGTCGTAAAAATACCCCCGCTAATACCAGTACACCAGTCCTGTATGAGAAAGCCCTAGCATGTATTCAATATGGACGGAGGTTGTTAGTGCCGAAGTGGTGACATGTGGAGGTGTAGGAGGACTACTGGGCCTTGGGATAGGCTACTGCTCCCGAGATATAGGCCCTGAAACCTTTGCCCGGAGTCGAACACACACACACACACACACACACACACACACACAAAACTCAGACGATTTTCTGCAGCAGAAGGGATGGAGACTTGTCGTGTTGAGGCCGAGAATGTGCTGTGTATATTATTCTGGAATGCCAGTTCAGCGTAAGAATGACCCTGCGCAGTGGAGTGGTTAAAGAAAATTATCTGAACACACACACACACACACACACACACACACACACACACACACACACACACACACACACACACACACACACACACACACACACACACACACACACACACACACACACACACACACACACACACACACACACACACACACACACACACACACACACACACACACACACACACACACACACACACACACACACCGTGCAATCATGCAGTAAGCAACTGGAACTGGCCTGTTGTTACATTTTTGGCGCTATATTTTCGACTCACAACACAGTCCCGCTCTACACTTTGATCAGTTTTATTCTTGTTATCCTTTGACGATTTTAATCTGTTAAGGATTGTCTTTTCGAAATGGAGGGGTTAGATGTATCCTTCAATAACTCGTTCACTACAAAAGGTTTTTGCTAACTTAAAAAGAAATTGTCTTGAACTGCCAAGAATAAAATAAAAAAGATTTTCTCTGGCTGGTGGTTTAAAAAAAAAAAAAAAAAAAGGGACTTAAATCTTTTCTAACATAATACATACGAGTATTCTACTTTTGACCCCTTGAATCCAATGACACATTTTTCATTATATATTTGCTACCGCCAGGTGATTTTACTAATCTTTGGAGAGACGTTGTGAGTTGGAGGAGCGTATTAGCCTCTCCACTAGGAGTGTTCTGTCCTGAATTGAATAACATCGTCTAGAGGTAGGTAATATAGAATACGGCATCGGGTAGAAGGGGTTAACACTTAGGCTTCCATGATGCGCTCTCAACTGAATAAAAAAAACGTTATCTAGAATATCATAATACAGAGGTATCCTGACCATCATGTGATTAAACGCATTGCACAGTAACCAAGGGCAACGGGGTACCACAGGTACTGATCAGTTATTTACATTCTTGGCGGTACACTTTCACCACACAACACGGCTCGGCTCGGCTCAGCTCGGGGATCATCTGTCTTCCCCACAAACTCTTGGCTACCCGCTCACGCTTTTAGTAAGCTCTGTAAGTTCATGCGTTTGAGGTCATGTAATGTGGCTTTATTTTTATTGGTTTTGAAGGATTCGTAGGGCCTCAAGAATATTTATGCTAATTCTAAAGAAACGAGTGTTATATATGAAACATAATATTTTAGCATGGTTGTAATTAAAAATGATTATTTAGTTGCATCTGAAGTTCCTTAATGGAAGAAACTACCGGTACCTCAGTTTAAACCTCTGGAGACAGCTCCTCTTTTACCCAGGTTAATGCCGGAGGATTTAACTGGACACTAGAAAAACATCCGAGATCTGAGGGCTAAGTAAGTGTCTCGAATTACTAAACACAGTTAATTCAAGCGTTCAGTTAACACAGGCGCTGCAGCGGGACGTCTTATGTGGTGACACCGATATAACTTGGCGGCTCAATTAGCTGGTTATACGTACATTCCCCTAATAACCTGTTCCTTGACAGGAGGGTAGTGGCCTGCAGCCCATTTGGTTCACGTTCAGACGAGCCTGGGGTTGTAACTATTATTACAACAACAACAACTACTGCTACTACTACTACTACTACTACTATTGCTGCTGCTACTATTGCTGCTCCTGATGCTGCTGCTGTTACTATTACTACTACTACTACTAATTTAGCAATTGTCAATTCAGGCCACATTTAAATTGACTCTCGCTGGTGGAAAGAAGCGATCACCTGCAAGTCTGATGCATGATGGTAACTAATTACTTTGTTGCAGATGACGTTCTTTGGTTATCCAAAAGCAGGAATTTAGAAAACAGACAGTCATATTTTTATACTTTAAAGTTATAGTTAAAATTACGGTTTCTTATAATGGTTTTTTCGAAGGTGATAGGAAGGCATATTCTTTTACTCTTTTGGTATGGCGACGTCTTTTTTTTTTTTTTTTTTACTCTTAATACCACTTGACGATTTTATGCAGGTTCAGAATGACTTTGAAACTGGAGGACATGGCATTAATAATCCTCTTCATTGTGAGACGCACGTCCAAATACCCTTTGCAGCTTATTTCACGTAGGTCAGTTGAGGATAAAGACAATACAGCTCGAGTTTTTCCATTGCACTTCTTCGTGACTATTATTATATGTTAGTATTAATCTGTTTTTACAGTTTATCATTCAAGACAGAGAGATGGTGATTTTAAACCAGCTTAAATTAAAAGCAGTTTTCAAAGGACGTCACCCGGATACAAGAAGTTAGCTCATTCACTACAAACGAGATTCCACTTTAACAAGTAGTAGGAAGGCCATCTCTGCATCGTGAATGTTGAGCTGTAAGAGGAGAGATTAACACTAGAATGTGGTGCTAGTCACAGAAAGGTATTATGAAAAGCATGTCGAGCCATTACATTATCTTAGTTTCCCAATGAACGACGAGAAATAGGCTGCCCAAGGACGAAAATTTCCGTCAAGTTAAAAGTGATGAACTGTCTCAAGAATAAATTGCAGAAGACGTCATCGTAGTGAAAGGATTACAGGCGTATTCCAGTAGATACTGGAGGTTTCGTAGCATCTCTTCCGTAACGACTTATTTTCATATTATATCTTATTCATTTGTATGCTGTACCCTTTTCACCTTAACTTGCCCCAGATTTTTGTCCTTTTGCATCTTATTTCATATTTGGCAGAAGAAGACAATATTAAGGCTTTACATCCATTCTGTTGCACTGCCTTGTGACTAGCCATATATTCTAGTGTTATTCTCTTGTTGCAGCTCACCAGTGAAGATGGAGGATGGCACTTTTATGCCAAATAAAAAAGAGCACAGTGATTTCTGTTTACTATAGACATAATTTGCATCAGTAACATAAAAAAGAATGCTGAGGTGCAACTTGAAAAACGAGTTGATAATGAGAGGCTTTACGAACTGTTACGAAATTTATGAAACTGCTTGGAAAGCGACAGTAAGTGTCATTCGTTAACAGACAAATAAAACTGAGTGCTGTAAGACAGGGAATCAAATGAAATGTCGCGACATCTGAGAGTAGCCCAAGGCTGGAATCTCACAAAATTATATTCCTCTTGTAACTGAGATTTGTAGGTTGGTAGGTAGGTAGGTGGTAGTAGTAGTAGTAGTAGTAGTAGATGCAACCCCAGGCTCATCTGAAAATGGACCCGATGGACTGAAGGCCAGAATATCCTTCTTCCGCAGTCCACCTCCATCCTTTCGGGGGATACGAAGGAGACTGAATAATGCTTGCGTAGCCTGCTAGTTCCATCGCCCGATCAAATAATTGCCACCACGTGAAGACGTCCCTCTTCAGCACCATTTTAGCGGGACGAAAGATTGTGAATTCTTCTTTCCTTGTTCTTCAAGAAAGAATAATAATAAGGGAATTAACCGTTTTTGTGTTTGCAGGAGAAAGAGATACTGGGACAGTCTGTATTCAAATCCTTGCCCTTTCGGTGAAAACAAATATTAGTTATGGCGAGGAACATGTCTTAAGTAGCCCATATTTTTTAATAAACGTCGTGGTCTGATATTCACAAATGCTACAGAATTGTAATATTATTCCACATAAAAAAAAAATCTTGTATTACTTGTATGCACTTTCTGTAGTGATTAAAAAAAGCAGTTATGTCAGTTTAGTTACCGTAAGTTTGTTGTTGAATGAACGACATTGGTTTGAGATTTGCAAATGCTATAATTTTCTTCTCATGCCCCCCCCCCACACAAAAAAAAAAGTTTTTATATTCACCACCTTTAATCCGATCATTCATATTTCCACTTTATTTTGGGTACTTACAGGCGGTTTTAGTTTAGGAGAGAGACTTTCCAAACCGGAGGAGTTAGATATAGCCTTCACTAATCCCTTCAGTATTCTTTCCACTGCTGAATAAAATCGTCTGGAAGTGGGAAGAATAGACCAAGAAAACAACAGGACGCCACTGGATTCAAGGGATTAAATTTGCTGGTGATTGAATATCGTGGTTAACAAAATCAGTGGCGACAATTTTCTCCTTTGACCTTTGGGGAAAATCTGTACTTTTTTTTTCTTGGTTCTTTCTGCACTTAAAAAACAGTTACTGGCGTCAGAGAATTTATTTATTTATTTTTTTTTTTATGTGTCCGACTCTGAGCATAGGCTTCACAGCCTGCTTTCAAGGCCCAGTAGTCCTCCTACATGCCATACACCTCTACATGTCACCACTTCGGCGCGAACACCCACCGTCCATATTGAATACATGCTAGGGCTGTCTCATACAGGACTGGTGTATTGGTATTAGCGGGGGTATTTTAACATGTCGGCGGGTCTTCTGGTAGATCAATAAAGCCTGATTTGATGAAATTCAAATCCTTAAACTGTTCCCTGGCCAGCGGGTATTTGAACCTGGGTCCGGTAGGACTGCAGGCCACCTCTCTACCGACTGTGAAGCGAATAACGTGTTTTGCAACTGAGTAGGTGTCTATATATATATATATATCATAGTGTCCGTCTGTTGTTACCTCTGTTTGCGATCGCTTTTGCATATGGGCGTCAAAACAGCCAAATGCATTCAAGGCTGAGCGACAATACTGTCCTCTAACTTCTTCCCCGTGTGAGGTTCAACCACTAGGGCAGCCAGCTTGTGAGAGAAAGTAGCCAACTTAGTTTGTTCTGTTTATCTCAGTTCCGTCACCTTAACTTACAACTGTTAAAACCCCTTCTTCACCATATAACAGATTAAGTTGTAGATCGGAAACAACCGGTTTATTATGATTTCTGGACCGAAAGTAATCAGTAAGCTTCTTCGTTTTTCTGTTTATCTTGACGCCGTCCATTAACTACAAACGTCGCAATCCTTTGTTCACCATATTATAATAAATTAGAAAGCTACCCAAGTTTATTATGATTATTGGGCAGAAATATTTGCAACTGTCGAAAAAAAAAGCACTTCTCTGTCTTAGTTCTTCCCAGAAAAACAAATCTTCCACGCCAAGGGAATCATCTTAGAGTTCTCGTCGGATAGCAACGTGTGTCTTCAGTCCTTTAACTTACAGGCGTCAGTATTCCCAACTTCGCTTTGGGTCGAACGCGCTGACACTGCCTTCTTTCTCAACGTGGGGCTCAACCACTAGGGCGGCCAGCTTAGCCCCGCCTTCTCCTCTGGCCAGCCAACCAGAGAACAATTTTCACCTCACCGCCATTCAATGAGAAGGCAGGATTGGGTGCCAAGGGTAGAGTTTGTTAGCGCTGCAAGTCTAGGGACAATGGACGGCATGTTTGACTTCGAATAAACTAAAGATGACTGCCTAGCAGGTATTAAAAAAAAAAAAAAAATGCTTGTCGTTATCTGGAACTAAAATAAGTCATAGTTTCCTTGTGGTAAGGGTAAAAATATGTTGTGTGGGAAGTCTAGAAGCAATGGACGGGATGTCTGACATACTGTAGAATAAAAATAATTCGTTGTCATTAGCTAGAATAAAGTAAGAGAATGTTTGCTTATAGCGGGAAGAAAATAACTCGTTTGTTGGTAGCAAGAAGAAAAACCGATTTCAAATGTGTAGGAAACTACTGTAAGTACCCATTGACTGTTGTCAGTAGCTTTTCTTAATGGTGATTTGATAGAGGTATTTCAAGTAGTAGACTAGTCACGGGTAGACGATATACTGTAGTAGTGAGGTGGTGGAGGTAACATGAAGGTCGTTATAGTCAGGGTAAAAGTGGAATGGGACCATAAGGAGTTTCATCTGTGTATCTATAACCATCTATCTATCTATATCTGTCTATCTGTCTGTCTGTCTGTATATATACATATCCTATTTCTCAGTCTATCTGTTCGTGAATGGATTCATGTCATATTTTACCACCTAATATTGTTCTCATTACTGAGAGGGGAGGAGTAAATCCCTTATTGCAAAGGGATTCGAGTCTTGTCCATTCTTCTTTAACGTACTGGGAGTGAATGGATCCCGAAATATATGGAAGTGTTCTGAAATATACATGCTTTATTACAATACATTAATGATATTACAGTTTATCATGCATACCTCTACCACATGACAAGGCAGTATGACTGGACCTTCAAAGAAGGTAGCTGAGGAGCCCTGCTGTAGAGGTAAAAATTGACTTAATAACTGACTAACTGTACGGCAGAGTGTACTTTAGTTGCTTTATCCGATCCTTTAGTGATGGACACAGTAATATCACCTTCCCTCCAGGTCAGATTTTAACTTCAGCAAAGTTGCGTTCCACCCTTTCAGATAATTCTTAGCTTCCTTGTCTAACACTTACTTGCTGTGTTGTTGTTGTTGTTGTTGACTCATCTGAATGTGAATCCAGTGGAACACAAAATGAAGTTGCTTTCTGCACTCCACTAGGCCTATCCTCCTTTTAGGAGAAAGGGAGAGAACTGAGGGACATCTGTATAACCATAAACAAAGCCGCCTGGTTATATCAGTGCCATTATATAAAGGTATCCCACTTCAGCACCATTGTAATATGAGTCAACAGTTAGACTTCTGTGCTTATGTATATATATTACAAGGCAGATTCAAGGCCATTATTGTGCTTTACTTGCTGGTGCAAGAAGTGGCTTTTTTTTTTTTTTTCATGAATTTACTGGGTATAATGTACAACAGATTCCCTTAAAAAAAGAAACTGTTTGCGAGTATGGTGTAACAGAATGTAATGACCTTTATCATTGCCTGTGATATTCAGTTGCTTATGTCAGTAAGTACACTTAGTATTTGGACATGTTACAGATGTTGGCATTTGCTTTTAGATCCCATCCATTGAAAGATCAAAAGAATGAATACAGATGACTCAGCTACCGCATACCTTGGTATCAATAGTAATCAGCCAGAGTTGTCCAGCCAATTAGACTTTTCACTGAGTGCAAGGATGCAGAGCACCGTCAGCTGTGGTATAACCAATTCTTGCATCAAGCATGTGTGCAACTATCTTACGAAGCCTGTGGAAGTCATCCAGCCTGGAACCAGCCTGTTACATATGGATTCGATTCCCAGGTGTGGAATTTTTGGTTATTAATTTAATGAACTTCATCATCATCATCATCATCATCCTAACTCACTGTTCAATTGCACTTTTGGCCCTGCTTTTAGGACGTAGAAAAGTTCGAGTATAATGGGACCCAGAGCTGCCAGGGCCATACTTATATGTGACTTGAACTCCCATTCATTCCAAACAGTTGCATCCTACATTTTTTTTTTTTTATGCGAGGAAGAAGGAACCAAAGGCCATGAGCCCACAATAACAGTTCCCTCCAAGAGAAAAACAAAATACAAGAGAGAGCCAAATTCAAGATCCATTCATTTCGAGATGCCTGGACACACTGCGTTTGAAAGCCTGGAGATCATAGGCAGCAGGAAATACAGACAGAGGGAGACAGTTCCAGTGTTGACCTGTTGCATAAATGAAGGACTGGGAGTAACGGTTAACTCTTGCATTAGAGAGTTGGACAGAAAAGGGATGAGAGTTTGCTGCTAGACGGGTGCTACGCGCCCGTCGTAGGGGTGGAGGAATGCATGCAAACAGTTCAGAGGAGCAGTGACCATTAAAGTAGCGATAGAAAAGAGACAAAGATGCAACAGTGCGGCGAAGAGACAAAGGTTGAAGGGAGTCAGTAAGAGGAGGAGAGCTAATGAGACGAAAAGCCTTTGACTCCACCCTATTGAGAAGAGCTGTATGTGGGGAGCCTCCCCACACATGAGAGTTGTACTCCACACAGGGGCGGATAAAACCCCTGTATAGAGTCAGCAATTGTGCAGGGGTAAAGAAAGAACGGAGTCGGCTTAGCATACCCAATCTCTTGGAAGCAGATTTTACAAGAGATGTAATATGATCTTTCCAAGATAAGTCCCGAGTAAATGAAACCCCAAGCATGTTCAAGGATGATGCAGGATTAAGCTGAATATTATTAAACATTAGTGGGTATACCCGTGGAAGATTTTGACGGGTTGATAGGTGTAAGAACTGAGTCTTAGATGCATTAAAAACAACAAGATTATTTATACCCTAGTCAGAGATATGAGCCAAGTCAGACATTAGGTGTGCCATAGCCTCATCCCTTGTTTGCTGAAGTAACTGCTGAGATGGGCGTTGTGAGAACCGAATGGAAAAGTGAAGGGTGGAGTCATCAGCATATGAGTGGATAGGGTTAGATGTACAGCTTAGAAGGTCATTGATGAATAAAAGGAAGAGAGTTGGTGATAGGACAGAGCCCTGAGGAACACCACTGTTGATAAATCTAGGAGATGAACGATGGCCGTCTGCAACAGCAGCTATAGAACGACCAGAAAGGAAGCTAGCGATGAAGGCACAGATAGAAGGATAGAAACCGTAAGAAGGCAGTTTGGAAATTAAAGATTTATGCCAGACTCGATCAAAAGCCTTTGGGATGTCAAGTGCAATGGCAAAGCTTTCGCCAAAGTCCCGAAAGGAGGATGACCAGGAGTCTGAAAGGTAGGTGAGAAGATCGTCAGTGGAGCGTCCCTGACGGAACCCGGACTGACGATCAGAAAGAAGGTTGTGATAGGAGAGATGCCTTAAAATTTTTCTATTGAGAATTGACTCGAAAACTTTTGAAATACAGGACGTTAAAGCAATTGGACGATAGTTGGAGGGTTGGGAGTGGTCACCTTTCTTTGGGACTGGCTTAATGAGAGGAAACTTCCAGCAAGAAGGAAAGGTTCAAGTTGACAGACAAAGGCGAAAGAGTTTGCCTAGGCAGGGTGTAAGCACAGAAGCACAGTTCTTGAGAACAACAGGAGGGACTCCATCAGGCCCATATGCCTTGTTAGTATTGAGGCCAGTGATGGCAGAAAATATATCAACTGAAGAAATTTTAATGTCAGCCATGAGGAAGTCAGAGGCGGGAAGTGATGGAGGAACAGCACCGGAATCGTCTGAGGTGGAATTGGAGGAGAAAGTCTTTGCGAAGAGATCTGCTTTATCGGTAGAAGAAATAGCCACAGAACCATCAGAGTTGAAAAGAGGAGGGAAGGATGATGAGGTAAAGTTGTTAGAAAGGTTTTTGGCCAGGTGCCAGAAGGAGCGGGAAGAATTCGAGTTGGAGAGTTGAGAGCATTTAGTACGGATGAAATTATTTTTAGCAGAGCGAAGAACAGACTTAGCACGATTCCGGGCAGAAACGTAATGATGATGTGATTCAGGGGTGGGTTGGCTCCGGTACCTTTTGTAAACCCTCTCCTTGTTGCAGACAGCATTAGAACAAGCGAGATTAAACCAAGGCTTTCTTGCGTTAGTCAAAGGATATGAGAAAGGAATGTATGCTTCCATGCCCGAGAGAATAACCTCCGTAATGCGCAAGGCACACTCAGATGGCTCCCGGGCATGGAAGCAATAATCATTCCAGGGAAAATCAAAGAAGTACTGCCTGAGGGCCTCCCAATCCGCGGCTCCAAAATGCCACAGACGACGTTTCCCTGGAGGGTCCACAGGCCGTACCGGAGTGATAGAACAGGTTAAGGTGATAAGGTTGTGATCGGAGGAGCCCAACGGAGAGAAAAGATTAACAGTGTAAGCAGAAGGATTAGAATACATACATTGATTTACTTTATAAACGCGTAGAAACCTGAGTAAGGGGAAAACGGTATACCCGGTACCATTAAAAAAGGCAGGATTGTTAGATGTGCATACACACATTCATTTCGAAACACGGTCATATACATATACAGTATATTATGTTTGAAAATTCCTCTGCCTTTCCCTTGAATGTAGTTCATACCTCAGTAGACTCTTTTTCTTCACCTCACTCACCTAGCTCCCATCTTTCTCTTCTTGCTGTCTTGAGCCAGAGCATCGTTATATCACTAAACTCCTACTTTCCTTGTCCTGACTGTCTTAATACAGAACATCCTGTCACGTAATTCCTCCTTTTCTCTTCCTGGTTGTATTTGTTCAGAACAGCCTTTCACTTAACTCTACCCTTTCTCCTTCTGATTGTATTGATCCAGAACAGCATACGTAATTTAGTTCCAGCCTTTCCCTTCCTGGTTGTCATCTCCCAGAACAACACAGTGTACTCGTATGGGCGGCCATTCTTCCTGATGTTAATTGTCTATTGATCGTGTCGTTATGCTGGCCCCAGATTTCTGAAGCGTCGGGCAAACGTTGAGGTAGATGGAATGTATCTGCAGTAATATGGAGCTGGCTGTTACAGTTTATAGATATTTTTATTATTGTACCAATAATTCTTTATGCCTATCAGTATGCTGTCAGATGTGTTGTTCCTTAACATTTCCTTAATTATAACATATTATTGCAGATCAGTAGAAAAACTTTAGAGTACCCGCATTATATCAGTTTTATCATACTCATTTTTTTTTTTCACTTGCCTCTCCCCAGGTATTGTTAGTAGGATTAGCTGCAAGTTCAGAGCAGAGGTGGTTTGTCTTTTTTTTTTTTTTTTTTTTTTTTTCATACTCTCTCAGACATATTGTATTATTCTAATGTTATATGTGCTTAACATTCGTGTGTTGTAAATTGGATAATTTAATACATGGTATATATTTCACTGCGTATTTTGTAAAAGGTGTGATACTAAAGCATTACTTGGATAATTGGAATAAATTTTACATTATAAGGTTGATAGAAGGTATGGTGACAGGTTTGTGTTTTCTTCTTGACTTTTGCATTATTCATTTAGAGGAAGAAAAAAAGCGGAATAAGAATTTGTGATAGTTACTCTAATTTCAGGGTGATGTAGCAAATCAGGTGGAGACAGAACAGGTTGTGCGTGATGCTCAAGTGTCATCTCTCCATCTTGTCAAGTTCACTTTCTTTGTCCAGGTTAGTAATCGTACAGTCAGTACAGTTGATAAAGATATTGTGTTTCAAGAAGTAAGGGATATATTAGAATACCTGCTGAGTGATGAGGAGGGTGGCTTTAGGAGTGGTAGAGGATGTGTGGATCATATATTTGCAGAGAGACAGAGTAGAGAAGGCCTGTGAGGAGGAATATAAGTTATTTATGGCAGTTACAGACCTGGAAAAAGTCTACAATAAGGTGAAAAAAGAAGGAATGTGGAAGATTTTTGTATGTTCGGTTTTCATGGATTTGGAGAAAGCATATGCCAGGGTGGATAAACAAGGAATGTGGAAAGTATTAAGAACAATGGAGTAAATGGGAAGTTGTTGAATGCTGTGAAGAGTATGTATGAGGGTGCTAAGGCTGCAGTGCGTGTGTACAGTGGACTTAGTGAATTTTTCTATTTGAACGTTGGATCGAAACGGGGATGAGTCATGTCCCTATGGTCGTTCAATCTGTATATGGATGGGACTATTATAGAGGTACAAAGTAGGGCAGTGGATGTTGGAGCGACCCTAATGAGAGAGGGCAGTGTTTGAAAACTCCCTGTACTGTTGTTTGCAGATGATACTGTATTGTTAAGTGAAGAAGAATTGGAACTGCAAGGCTGGGTGGATGAGTTTGGGAGAGTGTGTAAGAAACGGAATCTAAAGAAGAATGTAGGGAAGAATAAAGTTATGGTCTTCGAGAGGAATGAAGTCTCTGAATGCACAGTGAGGTTGAATGATGAGGAAATGGAAAATATAAGTGCGTTTACGTACTTGGGTAGTGTGATGAGTAAGGATGGAAGTTTGGAGGGTGAGGTGCTTGAAAGGGTACAATAGGGAAGAAAGGTTGCTGGTTCTTTGAAAGCAATGTTAAGGAACAGGGAAGTGAACTGAAAGTAAAAAAGTCACTGCTTGATGGTATTGTAATACCAACTCTAACGTATGGAAGTGAAGCTTGGACCTTGTTAGAAGGACACAAGTCAAGAGTGAGAGCAGTGGAAATGAGTTATCTGAGACGAACATGTGGAGTTACGTGGAGAGACTGACAAATAAGGAAGTGAAGGAGCATTGTGGTGTGGATGTGGATGCGATATAAATTGTTAGGAGAAATACACTGAGATTGTTTGGCCATGCGGAAAGGATGGAGAGCAAGAGACTAACGAGAAGCGTCTATGCGAGTGAGGTGGAGGGGGGGGGAAAGGGAGGGGGAGGCCGAGGATGAGATGGAGGGATGGAGTGGAGAGGTATATGAGAGGGGGGGGGGTTGAGCTGGGAGCAAGGCAGTGAACTGGCGTTGGACAGTGCGCCATGAAGGCGATTTGTTTTTGGCCACCCCTTAAGGGATTTAGGCGTCTGGCAATAGATAGATAGATAGTTTCGTTTTCGTTTATAAAGGCTCCAACATGCTTGTGTGCGCCGGCTTGTTCAGGGTGCTCAATCTCTTGCAGCGTCCCTATTCAGTCCCGTATCCCTGAGGTCACATTCTTTGACCTCATTCCAGGTCTTTTTCAGTCTTCCTTTCGCAGCTTTACTCCCAACGTTCTTCCACACACAGTTGTCATCCCTCATCCTCTCCACTTGCCTAAACCATCTCAATTTACTCCTTCGCATCACATCAGTACGCTCCATCTCATCGTATCTCTCAACTCTTCCATCGTAAACCTAGCCCCCCCAGGCCTCGCATTCAAAGACGCACTACACATCAACTAGATCATTGTCATTTATGTACTTTTGAGCCTGCATATCTTCTCTTCCTTTACTGCCCAGGTCTTACTGCCATACAACAATACACTTTTAACACATGCTGCATACAAAGATCCCTTGGTACGGAGGGAGGTCCCTCTCAATGTCAGGACAAGCAACAGAGGTGTTTAAATAGTAAGCTGTTGAGTGCCGTTAAGAACTTTTACAATAGTAGTGAAGTATGCATGAGGGGAGGTGAGCATCCAAGTGAATGGTTGAAGATTAGTGTTGGCATGAGGCAAGGTTGTGTGATGTCCTCATGTTTATTCACTGGAAGAATTATCGTGGCATAAGTCTATTGAGTGTTGTAGGGAACTTGTATAGAAGAATTATTATAGAGAAAGTAAGCCAGATACTAGAAGTCCTAGTGAGTGACGAACAGGGTGGCTTTGGGAGTGGCAGAGGATGTGAATCAAATATTTGCAGTGAGACAGATAGTGAAGAAGGCTCGTGGGAAAGTCAATAAGGTGTTTTTGGCATTTATGGATCTGGAAAAAATA
Source organism: Coenobita brevimanus (assembly GCF_032717465.1). NCBI lineage: Eukaryota > Metazoa > Arthropoda > Malacostraca > Decapoda > Coenobitidae > Coenobita > Coenobita brevimanus. The sequence goes on along the minus strand of NC_137053.1, from coordinate 63,257 downwards.
TATGACAAAGTAGACAGAGAAGGATTGTGGAAGGTTTTACCTATTTATGTGGTGTAGATAGTAAGGTGCTAGATACCGTCAAAGAGTTTTTATGATGGTAGTGAGGCATGTGTAAGGGTAAATGGGCATCTGAGTGATTGGTTCACGATCAGTGTGGGCGTGTGACTAGGTTGTGTGATGTCCCCATGGTTGTTCAATATATATATATATATATATATATATATATATATATATATATATATATATATATATATATATATATATATATATATATGGATGGGGTATGAGAGAAGTAAAAACACCAGTAATGGAGAGAGGGATGGCGATGGTAATGAATGGTGATGGATGGACCATCTCAAATTAGACGTAAGCTGATGATGTAGTACTATTTGCAAATACTGGACAAGAGCTTGGTAGACTAGTGTAGTGTCATGTCTGTGAGCGTCGTGCCTTAAGAGTAAATGTAGAAAAGAGTAAGATGATGATTACTGAGGGAGAAGGTGACTCACAGTGTGATGTTACGGGGAATGGAGAGAGAGACTAGAATTGGTGAGAAAGTTCAAATACCTGGGTGCAGTAATATAAAAGAGAGGAAAATGTGCAAAGGAAGTGGAAAGTAGAGTGACACAAGGAAGGAAAGTGACTGGTATTATGAAAGCCTCGAAAAGAAACAGGGGCTAAGTCAAGAGTAAGAGCAGTGGAAATGAGACTGTTGAGGAATGTATGTGGAGCACAGAGAGTGGATAGGATCGAAATAATGTGATTCGTGAAAGATGCGGGGTGAGGAAGTCTGTGGACACCAGAATCGAAGAGAGTGTGCTGAGATGGTATCGCCATGTGGAGAGAATGGATGACAATAGAGTGGTGAAAAAAGTGTATCTGAGCGAATTTGAAGGAGGGAGGAGACGAGGTAGGCCAAGAAGAAGGTGTAGGGATATGTTGGACGAGTGTGTGAGGAAAAGAGGTATGGAAATTGGTGTGGCTGGACTGACGAGAGATCGAGCTGGCTGGATGAATTTTGTGCGGAGAAGCGCATGACCTGGGATTTGGCACCCCTTTTTAAAACGTGTCAGCGTTCGGATGGATTCTGTCTGATAGGTATATATGTGAAGCTACAGTGCGTGGTGAAACCTTTTGGCCTATCAGGTGGAGCCAGGATTCCGTGGGCTTGAATGATTAGTGAATGGAAGCATGGACCATTGCATTGGGCAAACTTTGGCTGTTTGGACGCTGCTACTCCTCGCCCCGCCCTAGGGAGGGAAAGGAAGTCCGGATGATGATGATGATGATGATGATGATGATGGTGATGATGATGATTATTATTATTATTGTTACTATTGTCATTATTATTACTATTGGTAGTAGTAGTTGTAATTGTCATCATCATCATTACTACTACCACTACTGCCGCTACTACAGCTTTTATTACTACTACTGCTACTGTACTGCTAGGCTACTACTGCTACTGCTACTATACTAGTATTCCTTTTCTGCCATGTCGGCCCAACAGATTACCAGCAGTTTCTGTACAGGTGCCACACATATCTTCTGGAGTTCAAGCGTCAAGGGATGCTGGTGAACCATATAGCCAAGAGACATCCCAATGTGGAGCCAAAGTGCCGAAGCTGATCAACCCATCCTGCAGGCCATGCCGTGCTACTGCTGCCAGTACAGTGACAAGGTGAGCAAATGCTTGTTGGCTTAGTTTTACCTTTGTCAGCGAATTTAGGCATAGGTATTGCCAGAGGTTATTTATTCGCCCATGACTGTGTACAGCATACAGTATCTCAAAAAGTTATCAGATATGGGTGGGCAGTGGGTCAAGGAAGAGTTGATTAGATTTTGAATTATATGTTGAGCGGAATACAGGAATAAGTGATAAATTGACACGGGCAGAGGTATGCACTCCATGAGTGCTTTATTTTTTTTTTTCTCAATTTATTTTTTGACACATAATAACCCAAAGAAGTGATGACCCGATTCCCAGTACCTTTCGCTTAGAAAGTGGTATCTGGCAGTTGCTATGGGTTAGTTATATTGTACATCGGAAAGAGCCGTATTTAGGTAAACGACACCAAAAAGCAATATATAAGTGTTTTTACCGTGTATATCTCGCATTACGTGAGAGGAAACCACACTGAAGTTGAGGCTTAGCCGTACGAAAAAATGTGAAACGCACAACCTATCGCACAAGGTTAAAATGCGGAACATCCTAAATCAGCAGTCCTATAATATTAAACCCACAGATAATGTTGAAATCACGAGTGCCATCAAATCAGAGAAATAAACATTTAAAAATAAATTATTGGCCACATTTAAATCTCTATTGGAGATTACATTTATGTATGCATTGTTGGTAAACAAAGCCATGAGCGCTGTAAGCAAGTATGTATCGTCTACAAATAGTCTCTCAGTGCGAACAGATTATTCCTCCTTAATTAGCAAATATTCCAGCAAGATATTTATCCCGGCAGCTTAACATCAAGAAGAGGACAGTTGACAGATGGATAAAGGGATATAGAGAGAGGCAGAACATGGAAAGTTTGCCAAGCGGAGCCGTTCGTCGCACGGAACACCAAGATGGACATACTATTGCATGTGTTCGAGAACAACCGCTGACCATCTATGTTGCTGTCAAGAAGCAAATTAATCTGCCGGTATTCAGTGAAGTTAGTGAAATCAGTATAGTTATCGGGGGAATACTGGTCATTTTTATTTTACATGATGAAATTCCAACATGTAATATGTCGGCTGTCTCATGAATGAGCAAAAGAGGGAGAGGGTGATAGTCAAAAGCAAAAGTGACAATGAAGAGAACGAAAAACGAGAATGATTGTCTATCTTTCTATTGCCAGATCCCATGAGGGGTGACCACAAACAAATCTTCCCCATGTCACCTTGTCCCCTGCAATTTCACTGCCCTGCCCCCAGCTCACCCGCATCTCACATTCCTCTCTATCTCATCCTTGGCCTCACCCTCCAATTCCTGCTCTCCATCCTACTCAAATACACTCTCCTTGTTAGTCTTTTACTCTCCAATCTCTCCACATAGCTAAACCACCTCAGTGTATTTCTCCTAATGCATTCTGTCACATCCACACCACAATGCTCCTTCACTTTCTTATTTGTCAGTCTGTCTTCATGTGACTGCGCATGCTCCTCTCAGATGACTCATTCTCACTGCTCTCACTCTTGTGTCCCTCCAACAAGTCCAAGCTTCACTTCCATACATTAGAGCTGGTATCACAATACTGTCATGCAGTGACTTTTGTACTGTACTTCCATGCTCACTTCCCTGTTCCTTATCATATTTAAAGAACCAGCAGCCTTTCTTTTTTGTACCCGTTCAAGCACTTCACCCTCGAAACTTCCATCCTTACTCATTACACTACCCAAGTACTTAAATGCACTCATATTTTCTATTTCCTTATCATTCAACCTCCTTGTACATTCAGTGACTTCATTTTTCTCGAAGACCATAACTTTATTCAGTCCCCACATTCACCTTTGAATTGCATTTCTTACACTCCCAGACTCATTCACCAAGCCTTGAAGTTCCCTATTGTCTTCATTTAACAATACAATATTACCTGCAAACAGCAGTACGGGGAGTTTCCGCACACTGCCCTTTATTAGGGTTGCTCCAGCATCCATTGCCCTACCTTGTTCCTCTTTTATAATCCCATCCATATACAGATTAAACAACCATGGAGACATGACACATCCATGTTTCAGTCCAACATTCAAATAGAAAAATTCACTTGGTTCAGTACCGGAATCCTCACACACTGCAGCCATAGCACCCTCATACATACTCTTCACGGCATTTAACAGCATCCAATTTACTCCATATATTCTTAATACTTTCCATTTTCCTTGTCTCTCCACCCTGTCATTTGCTTTCTCCAAATCCATGAAGACTGCATACAACTTCTTTCCCTTCTCTAGAAACTTTTCCACTAAAGACTTGAGAATGAATATCTGATTTACACAACCTCTTCCCTTCATAAAACCTCCCTGTTCATCTCCAACTACTTTCTCTGTTATTTCCCTATCTCTGTCAATAAGTATTCTGTCATATACTTTTCCTATTACACTAAGAAGACAAATGTCCCTATGCTTACCATACACTTCTTTTTTCCCCCTTTCCATTGTACAGGGGAATCATTATACCTGACTTCAAATCCTCTGGGGATTCTACCTTTCTTCCAAGCCAATCTGCACATCTTCCACATCCATTCTACTACAGTCTCTCCCCCATGCCTCAGTATTTCACCAAACACTCCATCAATTCATAGGGCTTTCCCCATTTTGACTTTCTTCATTGTTTCCACTACTTCCATCCTACTAATTTCTTCCTGTCTTCTCACCTCCCTCCTCCTCCCAGCCATTCCCCAGCCACTTATAGTCACATCACTTTAATTCTCTGTGTTTAACAATTCCTTAAAGTCTTCTCTCCATCTGCTCATTTTTTCACCCTTGTCCACTAGTAATCTGTCATTTTTATTTTTCACTCCCTGACTTACCGTACTTCTTTATCACCCTGTTTAACTCTACCTTTTTCCAGAACATTTTCTTACATCCCACTACTTTACACTCAAATTCCTTCCAAATTCCTCAGACACTCTCTTCCTACTCTCTCTTACTAACCTTTTCCATTTGTTCTCACTCTTACTAATCATCTTTTCTATTTGTTCTCGTTTAAATACTGTATGTAGGACTATATAATGCTTTTGTATTTGCATGGTATTTCCATGACAGGAAATTTTGGGGTGGGAAAAGCCGTATGCAGCTGTGCTACTGTGTGACTGAGTCCGGGAACGGCAACTTAGAACTAAACAAATATGGAGGGCCAACTGTATACTCTTTTAAACTTGACACATTTTTTCATCATTTTTGCAGCTTATTTTGTGTCTTAGTGGCAGAATAAGACAGTTAAATGACATTACACTTTTTCCGTAATACTTCTTCATGACCAGCATGATAGAGCTGCCTCCTTCTTCCTTAGCCTTTATCATTCTTTTTCTGTGTCTGCCCTCCTCTCTTCATATTTTTCCCATCTTTCATGTCACTTCTTATTGCTTTTCTTTCCTTTACAGGTGGCTTTACATTGAGTGACAAGCCAAATGGTTTCCTGTAAGCCAAGAAACCTTTTACTATGCTGGGTGGTAACCATATAACCAAACCATACATGCTCCCTACGTGTCAACAAGTGGGTTGGTGGTGGATTAGTGCCCCTCCCCATAAAACAAATAACTCAAAATCAAATGGCCACCCTTTACGGGATTGTGGCGTCTGGCAATAGATAGATAGATAGATAGACCAGTATGATATTCTAATGTTAATGTATTGTTGCAGCTCAGCATTTAAAATGGGGAGATGGTAATTTTATGCCAAGATAAAGTAGTAGTTGCTAATGCAGGTTCAGCTGAATGTGAACCTGTTAGACTGCTGTCTTAAGTTGCTCTTCTGCAGTCTACCATCCTCATTTTATATTACCAGGTAGTCAAGCCCAAGGTTATATCAGTTTCACCACATGAAGGGGTCCCTCTCCAGCACCCAAGTTAGAGTAAAAAGAGTATAGTTATCACTCACTAATTCTATCTATCTATTGCCAAACTCCTTAATTTGTAAAAGATGGTCACAAGTAAATCACCTTTACTTCACCCAGTCCTTTACTATTTGGCTGCTCTCCATCCAACTCGGCCCCAGTCCTTTCTCATATATTGCCCCCTCCTTCCCACCATCTCATCCTTGGTCTTCCCATCCCCCTCTCACCCACCATCTCACTCACATACACTCATCTAGTCAGTTTCTCATTCTTCATGGCCAAACCATCTCATAATATTTCTCTTAACACTTTCAGTCACACCCACAACATCAACACCACAATGCTCCTTTGCTTCCATATTTGTCTGTCTATCTTGCCGTTTACTGTGACCACTTATCACAGTCACTTTCTTACAGGATCATGTCTGGTTGGTGCCAGCCTGGGAGGTGCACATGGTATATACAGAGGCCTACAGGACACAGGTGCTGCAGGACATACTAGCAAGATCAGATGTACTCAGTAAGTTATGTGTATAGAGACAGACACAAATATCTTCCCAGCATTTATCCAATACTGTCTGTCTATCTATAACCAGATGCCATAATCCCATGAGGGATGGCCATTTGTATTTTTGACATGTAGGGAACAAATATTGGTTGGTTATATGGTTATCACCCAACATTGTAAATGGTTTCCTGGCTTTTTTAATACATGGCAGAAAATAGAACCGTATGAAACATGCACTAGTAGATATAGGGGATTTCACTGTATTTCACCTATTGTAAATTTTCTTCAGACGGAACTGGGAAGATACTGTAGTTGATTCTTTGACTGTACACACTAGGTTAGATGGACAAGCTTGAGAGGTGCACATGAGTTTTAGAGGCATACAAGAGACAGCTTCTGTGGGACATATTGGCAGGATCAGTTGAACACTTGATCGAAAAACTATCTTTGCAGCCTTTGTCTTTATATTTTGAAACAGTGGAGGAAACACATGAAAATATTCTCCACTAAGTTTCTATAGTTGTATATGGCTTTATCAGTATGACATTAAGAAAGAACTCGATACAACATATACTGTAAAATAAACAGTTCATGCAGAAATATTTGCCTATAGAAAGCAAAGCTGTAAGCATCAGTGCTTAGTGTGAAACCATTGATCACTTATGTAAAGATAGTTTTGTGATCAAGTATACTGTACACAGTGAGTTTTGCATATGGTACACACTAGGTTGGGTACACAGTTATGTGCATAGCCAGTACCAGGTGAGATACAAAGGCTGGAGAGAGGTGCAAGTGGGGTACACAGAGGCTTGCAGGACATACTGGCAAGATCAGACATTGACTGAGTTTTGTATGCAGGCTAGTTGATTGTACACAGTTTTGTACATCTTGGGTTGGTGTATTCAGTGAGTTATGTACACATACACACACTACAGTATATCAGATGCACATTAAGTTAAACACACTGTACATACACACTAGGTCAAATGCATGCAGTAAGCTAAGTAAATACATTTTGTGCAGTGTTTGTGATAATTGGGTGCATAAGAGATTTTGTGGTACTAGTGGTAGGCTGCAAAATAATGCAGATTGTGTGGTATATCATCGTATTGTATCTTTTATAGAGGCACCAACATGCTTGCATGTGACGTCCTTGGTCACTTTATGGTGGCTGTCCGTGCTGCTTGATCTCTGGCACCCTCCCTGTTCGTCACTTATTACCCTGAGGTCATTCTTGTGACCAATTCCAAAGTCTTTTGGTCTGCCTCTTGCAACCCTACCCCCAATGTTCCCTTTTCTCGCCTTTTGCACCCGGTTGCCATCTTCCGTCCTGTCAACATGCCCAAACCATCTCAATTTACACCTCCTCATCACAACATCAGTACATTTCAGTTCCATCCTTCCTCTCAACTCTTCAGTTGTCCTAGCCCCCCAGGCCTTGCATTCAAAGGCACACTGCACATCCATCTAATCATTTTCATTTTTGTTGTCATTTCTGTATGTTTGAGCCTATTATTCATTATTCCAGACTGCTTAACTACATAACCAAGCGTTGGTCTGCCTCAGCCAACACCCTGGGAGTGATAGCATTCATGTACTCTGGCCTGGGCTGCCTCTTGTACTATGCTCGTGGCAGCCAAGAGGATGAGATCAACACCATAGGGGCTGGCACTTTGACTGGGCTGCTATACAAATCCACAGCGGGGCTGAAGAAGTGTTCTATGGGGGGTCTTGCTGGTCTGGCGCTGTCTGCACTGTATGTGGCCTTTGCATCAAGAGATAGGTTTAAGGATCATTATGCACGGTTCTAATGTGGATGCCCTTGGTAAGCATGTGTAGATGGTTTTTGTCCTTTCATAAACTAATAAGAGGTTTTAAGATAATAGCTGAAGGCATTTTGTATGAGGTATTGTAGAGAGTGAGAGAGAGAGAGAGAGAGATTACAACAATAGGAGCTGGAGCTTCGACTGGGCTACTGTGCAAGCCCACAGCAGGGCTGACGTATTGTGCTTTGGGTGTCTAGCAGGACTGGCACTGTCCAGGCTCTGTGTGCCATGTGTGTCAGGAGATAGGCTTAAGGATCAGTATCCAGTATGTCTGCTCTTGGTAAGTGTATGGTTATGATTTTGTCTTTTAATAAACTGCTATTGTGGTAGGTGGGGGCTCACCATCCACTCACTCAGTGCTGCTCTCGAGTGTCTTCCATTTCCTCTCCATCCTTCTTTCCTTCCATCCTCTTCTTTCTTTCCATCCTCTTCTTTCTTTCCTTGTGTCATTCTTTCCTCTTCCTTTTGTGTGTGGGTGACTGTACTCGGAGTGACAAGCCAAATGGTTTCCTGTACACCAGGGAACCATTTACTATGCTGAGTGGTAACCATATAACCAAATTTTGTCACCACTTTGGTGGTGTGTGTGCACTGGTATCTGCAAAGTTGAAGGATTTGTGTACCAGGGTGATGAGTCCACCGCCACTGCCGTCGGCCCGGTCTTGTTGAATGGTGGTGAAGTTATGAAATGTCAGTGTTTTCTGTGCTTTATGTAGTTTTGTTTCTTGTAAGATGGTAATGTGTATGTTCTGTTGTTTGATGAATTGTGAGAGTTTCTGTTTTTTTGGTGTTTATGCCATCTGTGTTTAACTGAAGGATGTTTATGTTGTGTGTGCGATGTGTGTTGACTGCTGCAGCACGGGGGGGAGGTGGTGTGGGTGGAAGGGAAGGGGTAGGAGGAGGTTGTGATGGAGGTAAGGGCTGAGGTGGATTAGGATGGGTTGGAAAGGGAGGAGTTGGGGGACTGGATGGTGTGGGAAGGATCAGTGGGTTTGGCTGAGGAGGTGTGAAGGAAGTAGGGGTAGGATTGGTGGGGGGGTTAGTGGGTGGGGGGAAGGAGCATAGGGAGCAGGTCCAGGTGTTTGTGTAATGTTTTCTGGATGCAAGTGTTGTGCAGGTGTAATGGGTCCAGTTCTTGCAGGAATTGCACTGAACTGAACCCTTTGTCTGTCGGCTCGATGTGATAGGTTTTGAGTATGTTGGACAGTAAATGTTCCTGCTAATCACATTTTTTTTTTCCCAGTTTGGGTAGCACTTTTGCAGTTCAGTGATGATGATGATGGTTTGAGCTAATCCCCATTTTTTCAGGTTTAGGTAACATTACTGCAATTGAGTGTGATGATGATGATGAATATTCATGCTAATCCCCCCCCTCCTTTTCTTTTCTCTCCAGATTTAGGTGACATTTCTGCAATTAAGTGTACAACCAAGACAAGATCCATCAGGTGAAACTTACTCCACTTATGCTTCCTTCAGTGGCATAAAATTACCATCCTTCCCTTGCGAATGCTGAGCTGTAACAAGAGATTAGCCAGTCCGAAAGAAGTGCCATGGAAAGGATTTAGGGCTTCGTTATTGTCTTATTCTGCCACTGAGCTACGGGATTTTGGCTGCAAATGGATGAAAAACTCTACCCAGTCAAGGTGAATGAAATGTAGATGACTTTTGTAATGGGATTGGAATGTAGTGGAAAGTAGATAGAGTAACACCATTGATACAATGATGTAATTTCTGAAGATATTCTTGCCAACACCAGACATTTTACTTTTCTTGTGAAGGTGCCTCGGTGCATTGTATTGTTTGTAAAGACTTCTGAATGTATCGGCCATGGTCACCTAATGGTGGCTGTCCATGCTGCTCGATCTCTTGCAGCCTCCTTTTTAAGTACCTTATCCCTGAGGTCACACCCTCATAACCTCGTCTCAGGTCTTTTTCGGTCCACTGAAGTACAGTAATTCCTCACATAACGCAGTGTGTTTCTTGCAACTGCTATGTTAGGTGAAAACTGTCTTATGTTAGGGTTGTATTATAGCAAGTAAGAGCGATACTGTAATGAAGAATTATATTCAAGGCTCCATATAATTATGACTATGGTTTACAGTATTTACTGTGACTGGGTTGTAGAATAATCAGAGTGTTTTGAACATTAAATTTCATAAACTAGTTAAAGAAATGATTATATTGCGAGATCAGTGCTAGTGTACGTTATATCATTAGTCAGCCTTTACTGCACATCTTGACTACGTAAAAGTGAACAGTAGCATTTAAAGTGAAAACTGTTTTTGTTGATGGACAGGTTTATGGAAAAACAAAAAACAAAGGTTAGGTGAATACATGTTAAGTCAGAAATCACTGTAGTGGTGGTTGGCAGAGAGGTTAGAGCATCGGCACCAGAGAGACAGCCTTCCATATGTCCAATCCTCAGGAGGTGAATGGAGGTTTATCTGTCATCTAATATCAAAAGAGGTATACAGTAGTGTAAGTTGGGTACAAGTAAGTAAGGGGAGTGTAATTTGGGAGGAGGGCAGCAAAATGACAGGGGACAGGGTGACAAGGAGGCAATTCGTTTGTGGCCATTCCTTTTGGGATTAAGGCGCCTGGCTGTGGATAGATAGATACAGTAGTTGTTTGTTTTCATCTGATGGAACTAGGTCACTCCTACAACTCATCAACTATGTCATGGTTACATGGAATACAATGAACCTTAGTAATGAGATCAGACTGAGTTAGGTTGGACTGAGTCTTCTTGGCTACTGGTCAAATCAGCCCTCCAGTCTGACTACATTTGGCCATCAGCTAAACTGAAAGGGATTGTGGACCTTTATCAGGTGAAAGTGAAGTTTATAGAGTGATATTGGCTGTTATATCAAAGTTAAATCAAACTTGCCCCAATTGTTGAAAGAATACAAAGTAATGATTGTATAGTCTGTTTATTTTCTTTTGGTAAAGATCCCTAACTCTTTCTACCACAGTGGATGACTAGGTGCAGTCAGGTTGGAGGATAAATTTGACCAGTAACCAAGGAGACTCATGTCAACTACATATCCAAGGCTTGTCTAATTTCATTCGACCACGACTTGAGACAGAGTGAACCTTGCTCATTTGAAGGGAAAAATTATTACCACCGACATAAGTGAAAGTAACATTGAATAATTTTGAAGTAAAATCAGATAATTAAAGCATCAGAAAGTAAAGCATTAAAGTGAAAGAAGTAACAGAGGATTTCATTGAGGAAATGGGGTTACCATGATGATGTTTATTTTGCAGAAGGTATTATAATATACTGTATATAAGTTGGTTTTCTTATGATGCAGACGCCCCTTACTTGGCCTATATTCTTGTCAGGCAGAAAGGCTCCTCAGCACCTCTTCCTTAACGATCTTGTCTAAACTACCCATTAATATTCTCTGTTTGCTTTTTACATCTTTTTGTTGTTAGTAAAGCTGGTGAATAACACACAAGAATATAGCAACGGAGCAGAATTAGAAATAAACTGGTAAGAAAAAGGTGTTTGTGAGCTTCCTGACTGCATGAGAATAACCCCCTCAGCGCCTTGGATGCTGTTGTGGCCACGGACTCGTCTGAATGTGAACTCGATGGACTGCAGGCTGAAGTTGCCCTTTGTCTGCATTCCAACACCATGTCCTTTTCAGAGGATAGGGAGGGAGTTTTGGGACATTTGTAAGGCCTGGCAGTGGTGTCTCTTCAGCACGTATTCTCAGATCACTTTATGTGAAAGTTGCCATTTCTCCCATTTTGGATCGTGAGCTTTGGAAGAGATTAACACTAAAATATGTTGCTAGTCATGAGCAAGTGCTGTGGAAAGGAGTTACAGTAAACCTTCATTATACAATGCCTCATTGTACGATATTTCGCATATACAATGTCAAAAGTTTAGTACCCTATGCCCACTATACAATGGGAACGATTTGCAACAACGATGGATCATCCGCGGCCCAGTGAACAGCGAATGTGCAAACGCAACAAAAACGTCCTCACACTGTCGGCATTAGACCACACACACTTGTCCACCGGTCCAGCCTCATTAGCTAGCCCCGCCCAGCCAGCTAGCCCAGTCTTATCGATTGGTCCAGCCCCATCAGCCAGCCCCACCCAGCCAGCTAGCCCAGTCTCATCCGCCAGTCCAGACTCATCAGCCAGCCCCTTGCAGCCAGCCAGCCCTGCCCAGTCAGCCAGTTCTGCCAGTGATGAGTGAGGGCTGTGAGGCCCTAACTGTCCCTTAGCCTCGGAGGGGACATCAACAATCCTATTTACTTAAGTAATAGTAAGAACAACTGTATACTGTTATTTTCATATTTTTCCCCTCTTTATTCATTATTAATGTGTTACTTTACATGTTTAAACATAAGGATATTTCATGTATGTGAGTGTTAAGGTGTGTGAATGTGCGAGTTTAGGCAGGTCTGGGAACGTATCCCCATTGACTACATGTTATAACAGGTTCACTATACAATGGATTGCTATACGATGGGGTTTTCAGGAACGGAACCCCATCGTATAATGAGGGTTTACTGTACAGCCATGGTATTGTATTCTGCCATTGAACACTGAGAGGTCCATCATCCATCCATCATCTAATCTGGAAAGAGGAAAATCTCTGCCTGGCTAAAGTGAATGAAGTATGGTAAGATTTTTGAAAGAGAGATTTTTATTTTTTATTTATTTTTTTTACATCTCCGACTGTAGGCAAAGGCTCCAGGGCCTATCCCCAAATCCCAGTAGTCCTCCATCTTCACGTGTCACCACTTTGGCACTAACGCCCACCATCCATATTGAATACATGGTAGGGCTGTCTCATACAGGACTGGTGTATTTGTATTAGCATTTGTAAAGGTGGGTCCCGATATAACGAGCTAATTGGGAGCTCGGGTTTTGCCCATTAGCCGAAATCTCGTCGAACAAAGTGAAGAACTCATGGGAGAAATAGGGGTAGGGAGCAAGGCCTCTGAGCAGCCTCCCCCCAAACCACCAAAACTGACTTTCTGATCATTTAAAGCTGGAATTAGGGGTTAATACAAGAGGATAATACACCTGAAATATAAAAACCGCATTAATATAAGCAGAATAATATAAAATTATTTGTAAAATAGGGATGGGGTGAACAACCAGCCAAGAAACTTACACCGACCACCAACACCTGTGACAGACAGTTTTAAGCGGGAGTAAAGGGTTAATACACATGAAATACAAATACCCTCGTCACAATTCTCGTAAGTTGCGATTCTGGGGGGGTTTACCTCATTCAACAGGTGGTGGTGCAAATTCCAAGACCTCGTAATAGTGAATTCTCATTAAACGATTGGTTATTAAGCAGGACATGCCTGTACTTTTATAACGTGAGCAGGTCGTCTGGTAGATTAGTAAAGTCTTCTGTTTATGAAATTCAACTCCTTAACCCGTGGCTTTCGCAATTACCTTTTTTCCCACCCCGTGATGTGGAAAAAAAATGAAGAAAAGAATTTTTTTGTTTAGTTTTTGTTTATTATAAACTTGAAGATAAACATCCAGGGGATCATCTGGTGAAAAAGAAAAAATAATCTCTCTCTCTCTCTCTTCATCTTTGCATAGGGCCGTGCGCAATGTTACGTAGGGGAGTAGTGAAAAAATGAAAAAACAAAAACTTTGTTTTTGTTTTCGTTTATCTTTCCTTCATTCTTTTCTCGTCCTTCTGCCTACGAGTGACTTTACACTCCTTCTTCTGTCTTTCTTTCCTTTATTCTTTCCTCTTGCTTCTGCCTGTGGGTGACTCTGCACTGAGTGACAAGCCAAGTGGTTTCCTGTAGGCTACACCAGGAAACCATTTACTAAACTGGGTGGTAACCATACAACCAAATTTTGGCGCCTGGTGGTTTTGTGGGTAATTACGGCACTCTAATCGGATTGAGCCGATGAAGGTTTATATCCAGGGAGTGGTTGGTTGCTCATGTAATGCCACTCAGGGATGAGTGAGGCTGGTCACTCTCATCTTAAATGTCAGGACCAACTTGCCTAGTCCCGGGTTCTTACGCTCCTTGTGGGGCAACGTAGGATTGGGTGATGGATGGATGGATGGATGGTTTATTATAAACTTGAAGATATACATCTAGGGCATCATCTGATGAAGAGAAAAAAAATCTTTCTTCATCTTTGCATACCATCACGTGTAAGCTTGCGTAGGGTTGGAGTAGTTAGTGGTGATGCACGGCCAACACAACCTGAGCTGTGGCTCGCAACCCATGGGTTAAACTGTTCCCTGCCCCTGGTGGGATTTGAACCTGGGTCCAGTAGGACTGCATGCTGCCTGTCTTCTGATTCTGTCTCTGCCTCCCCCATTGGATTGATTAAAGGGATTGAATGTGTAGTAAGAGTTGCTAGCTCAGATGTGAAGTTGGTGGACTGCTGGCTGAAGCTGCCTTTTTTTCCACAGTCCACCATCCTCTGTTTATGGGATGGGGGTGGGGGCAATTGAGGGACTTTCATATAATCAGGCAGCCCCACCACCTGGTCATACTGGTGCCACCACATGAAGAGACTTAGTAACACATATAAGTGAGGAGTATCTGTGTCTAAAGTGTGTGGGGTATCACATTGAGCTAAATCACTGTGTATACAGTATATATAATTTAGGAAATAAACTGGTATTTTTTATAAAGCCATAAAATCATTATAATAAATATGGCAAAGTTTGAAATTTGTTTAACTTGCCATAAGGTTATCATAGTACAGTAATCCCTCCAAGATCCGTTGTAATAGAGCCAAAGGCATTTCTGGGACTTGGTTTTGTCTGTGACATGGGAAAAATGCCCCTGAACAGGTACTTGCAGACCCCAACCCAACCTAACTTTGAAAGCTACCTAAATATCTCCCTTCCGGACATGCATATAACCTATTTAAGACCCTGTGCACACAAGTAAGGGACAGAAACCATGAAATAAAGGAAAATGAACGAAAGAATGAGAAATTAGAAGTGAGTATGGAAAATATTTAGCAGTGTACAGGGAACTTACGACATGTCTGTGGCCGTCACAAAGATTAACCCGCCTCCCTTATGGCTCTGAGAGTGGTGAAGGTGCACTTGAAGCACATACAGTAATCCATTGTTGTGCTGCACTTAATCCTTTGCACTGTGAATCATAACTGTTTAACACTGCACTTTCTGTTCTTGTTTGCGCCACACCAGTTGCAGCACACCAGTGTTGCACTGTGCGCTTAATCCTTTGCATTGTGAATTCTAATTTCTTAACACTGCCCAACCTTGTAAATTCCCATGTGGTCTAGTGGCGAGGTATTACAGTTTATTCACTGTTTATTCTAAAAAACGAGCACGTGGGCAGCCATGGCAATTAGCGTTCAGTAACTAGGGAGGATGCAAGGATGCTGTAGCGGACGTCGGAGGAACTACGCGCCAAAACACAGCTGTTCAATACCGCGTGGCAAATTTAAAGTAGAGATGTTCACATCTTTGTGTGTGTGTGTGTGTGCGTGTGTGCGTGTGCGTGTGTGTGTCCAAGGACCTGAGCCCAAAATGTCCAGGACTTGGGTGTCTGGGTCTTAAGGGGATTACTTTTTCTTTCTTTCTTTCCCCTGGACCCTACCTACCCCATCCATCCTTAGGTAGGAAAAGAAGTCTAGATGATGGTGGTGATGATGATAATGATAATGAATTTGTTGCAGTTGTTGTTACCTCAGGGCCATGTGGATATGAACACAGTGGACTACAGGAAACTGGCTTCTTCAACCAGGAGCTCCCAGAGACCTTTTGTAGGGGTTGTATTGAAGGATTTGTTGCTTGAGGTAAGGTTTGTATTCATAGTCCAACCAGTTACAGGAAAAATTATTCTTCAGAACAGTAGAACAATTAACTATTATGACAGACTGAGGGAAGGAAAATGTGACCAACTATACTGGCAATCTGCTGCTGCTGTTTTCTTTTTCTTTATTCATTTTCTTTCATTTTTATTTTTGTAAACTCTGCCACACACTATCCTGAGGTGGGAGAAGAGGTCAGGATGAGGATGATTTTTCTTTGCTTCATTATTAATTGATTTGGTTATGAAGTGTACAGTACTGGTCTGAAGGAAGACCTGTTAACCCCAGGTAACTGCTTCTGTGGGGTCGTGCTACTGGTACAATATAGTACATACACCGTGTGGGCAACTGGTATCCCTATGTGATAGACAGTGCCTCACCAGGGTTCTTGCTATAGCAAGTTGCAGGGAAATATGTTTAGTTGCTGGGTGGATGCTGCTGCTGCTTTGATCCTCCTAGGATACATGGCATTATCCCCATCAGCACCATATAAAGGGAGTAAGGTGAGTATACATAGCTTAAAGAATTTGTAGAGTTACTCAAAGTGAATTGTCTGTGGGCAGATGCACTACAGTGAGGGTATTGAGGATTATGAGTTGCGTATTGATAGGTGCACTACAGAGTAGGTATAGGTGCACTACAGTGAGGGTATTGTGGATTGCGAGTTGTGTGGGGATAAGTGCACTACAGTGAGGGTATTGTGGATTGTGTGTGGTGTGGGGATAAGTGCACTGCAATGATCGTATTGTGGACTGTCTGCAAGTTTTTCTTTGTTTTCAGTGTCGTACAAATACATACAAATAAGATTTCCTTTCCCTCTTTCCCTTAAAATTTCCATGACAACATTTCTATGCTGCATCGTGGTCCTTCTCACTATTTCCTGCCAGCCTTGTGTTGGAGGGTTTGATGGGGGGGGGAGGAAGCCTTCATGGTTTGCTGTTATTATCTTTAGCTGAGAACAGTTTAGTTAGTTGTAACCTTCCCCATATCAAATAGCCACAAAAGGACCAACTTGTCTTTTGCTGTTTACCTTCCTTTGTACTCCTTATCCCCCTGGGGAGTGGGGGGGGCAAGAACGCTTCCCCAGATCCCTGCTTGTCGCAAGTGGCAACTAAAAAGGGCCTTTTTGACTCCTGCTCATCTGTCCAATCTCTCTTTCTCTCGGCGAGCGCGGTAGCTCGGTGGTAGGGTGTCGGGGTTGTAATCGTGAGGTTACGAGTTCGCACCCCGCCCGGTGGCTGCTGTGCTGGGAGGGGTAGCGCTCTCCTGTAACCCTAGCAGGGCTATATGATCTGATGAGGTCTAGCTCGGGGATTAATCCCCTTTATCCAATCTCTCCTTGATATGTCTCTGTTTCATTGGTCATATATTTTCCCTCTGCCCCTAATGCCCCTACAGTGCCATATAGCTGTATTATGGTTCAGTGCTAACTCTTCATTATTCCTTCCTTCCTTCCTTGTACTCCTTGTACCTGACCAGAACACCATCCTCCAGCCACGTCCGCTTATAGGGGAACGACAACGTCTATTCTAGACATTACACTTTGCAGTTGCTGGCCTTGCAGAAATGTCCTAAACTTAATATGATGTACTGAGTAGCCTATGTTTGGATATCTGAATGAGACATTTCAAACTGGGCAGGGTTATAATATAGTCTCCATTCCCTCCTTCACTGCTTGATTTCTTTCTTTGAGCTGAAATAAAGGATAGTGTTGATGTGGATGTGAGTGAAAGTGTTAAGAGAAATACTTGGAGATTTTAGTCATGTGGAGGTGATGGAGGAGACACAGACTAGGAGAGTGTATATGTGTTAATTGGAAGGGGACAGGAGGAGGGAATGACCAAGGATGAGATGGAGGGATGAAAGAGATATATGAGAGAGTGGATGTGAGTTGGAGGGAGGGAAGCCAAATGGCAGAGGACGGCAATGTGGAGGGATTTGTTTGTGGCCACACCTTGAGAGATTAAGGTGCGTGGCGATAGACAGATAAATGAATGTACGGTAATAGTCTGAAGGTAGCAAGGATAAAATTGAAAATAGAGCATTAATGCAGGACATTTTTCCTAAACTGAATACAATCATCTGGAAACTGTAAGAATAAAATATAAAGGTATGGCAGTGCATTTGAGGTGCTAAACTTATATTTACATGAATACTTCACTCCAAGAAGGTAATTGATGCCAGCAGTTTTATTTTAAGTGAATATTTGATGTTTTCCTGTACATAAACATTATAAAATTGTTATTATACATATTTCTTTCATTCCTTAATAATCCCAGGAGCTGGGGTATGTGGCCAGATCATGTTCCTGGCTCAGGGAAGATGAACACCCCTGCCCTGCATGGTCCTGGGTCACCCTTGGGCAAGGTGTAGCACCTATTAGTCCATGAAAGAGGCAGTAGGTGGGTGGATTGCCCCAGGAGATACTACCATGAGAGTGCCGTGGCAGCTGGCCTTGCTCAACAGTCCCAGGCGGGGAACTCAACCACATTTACCAAGTAGCCAAAGTCTGGGCTGAGACTAATGCTGTATTGTTACATATGCATACATTCCAGATTCCTTTTTAAATAACAACTCCCAGCTATTAAACATCACTTGTACCATGCCCTGTCCCAATCTGGGGATTCCTGAAGAAGCATTGTGTCATTAGATTGATTAAGAAACTACTTCACTCTCTCCTCTGCATTGTGGTGAATATATTACTATTATAGATGTTAATCTCACTTCTTAACAAAGCTGTTAAAATTACTTTCAGGTTCATGAATTCCTTGAGCTGAATAAAGATCCCAAGCAGTATCCAGAATGAATTACGAGTAGGATGAACAAGATGCTGGAGAGGGAGGGATGCCCTTATATGGCAGCACCAATATAACCAGGCTGCTTCTGCTTAGTCTGGTTATACTGGTGCCTCAGGTCCCTCCCTATCCTCCAAAAAAGAATAGTAGGTTGCTGTGACAAGGGCAGTTTTAGCCTGCAGTCCACTGGGTTCAACAGCAACAGCAGCGATAGGATGGCCTGACTCAATTCCCACAGGTATATATACACTGCAGCTGAAAGTAACAATATAAACAATGCCATATATACATATACTGTATCTGTATCTGTCTTTTTGTATATACCTGTATGTGTATATATATGTATGTGTGTGTAATATCATTACTGGTATATACCTGTATGTGTATGTGTATATATACAGTATGTATGTGTGTGTAATCTCATTACTGGTTAGATTATTTATTCATCATCATCATCATCATCATCATCTGGACCTCCTTTCCTACCTTAGGGTGGGGTTGAGGAGTAGCAATGTCCAGAAAGCCCAAATTTGCCTAATCCAATGGGCCACACTTCCTTTCGCTCACCATTCAAACCCCCGGAATCGTGGCTTTATGTGATACGCTAAAAACATTCACCACCATTCTGTAGCTTCACATAAACGTATTCGGTGGAGTCAGTCTGGACACTGTCACGTTAAAAAGGGGTGCCAAATCCCAGATAATGCGCTTTTCCTCACAATGTTCATCCGGCTAACACAATCTCTTGTCAGTCCCCTAGCCTCACCGACTTCCAAACCTCTCTTCCTCACACACATTCATTCACCATATCCCTCTGTCTTCTCCTTGGCCTACCTCGCCTCCTCCCTCCTTCAAATTCTCTCTTATATATCCTTTTCACCACTCTGTTGTTATCCATTCTCACCACATGACTGTACCATCTCAGTACACTGTTTTCAGTTCTGGTGTCCACAGACTTCCTCACTCCATATCTTTCACGAATCATATTATTTCGTATCCTATCCAATCTCAGTACTCCACATACATTCCTCAGCAGTCCCATCTCCACTGCTGTCTTTCTTGACTTTTGATTTTAATGCCACACCATAGTCTCACTTCCATATGTCAAAGTTGGCCCTAGCACTCCTTGCAAGCCTCATGCAGCAGCAACACTCGCCTCTGTTTCATATTGAGGCCTTCATTGCACCAGCTACTTTCCTTCCTTGTGTCATTCTATTTGCCACTTCTTTTGCACATTTTCCTCTCTTTTCTATCACTGTTCCCAGGTATTTGAACTCTCTCACCAATTCCAGTCTCTCTCCATCTGCTCTAACATCGTACTGGGAGTCACCTTCTCTCTCAGTAACCATCACTTTACTCTTTTGTACATTTACTCTCAGGGCACGATGCGTACAGACATCAGCAAAACTCTGCACTACTTTACCAAGTTGTTGTCCAGTATTTGCAAGTAGCACTGCATCATCAGCATACAACAGATTTGAGATATTCCATCCATCACCATTCATTACCAGTGCCATCCCCCTCTCCATTACTTGTGTTTTTACATTTCTCATCACCCCATCCATATACATATTGAACAACCATGGGGACATCACACAATCTTGTCACACGCCCAAACTGATTGTGAACCAATCACTTAGATGCCTGTTTACCCTCACACTTGCCTCACTGCCATCATAAAAACTCTTGATGGCACCTAGCAGCTTACCATCTACACCTACGTGGGCAAAACCTTCCATAATCCTTCTCTACTTTGTTGTATACCTTTTCCAGAACCATAAATGCCATAGACACCTTATAGTCCTTCTCACATGCCTTCTCCACTATCTGTCTCACTGCAAATATTTGATCCACACATCCTCTGCCACTCCTAAAGCCACCCTGTTCATCACTCACCAGGATTTCTGATATCTCTCTTACTTTATAATAATTCTTCCATATACCTTCCCTGCCACACTCAATAAACTTATGCCATGATAATTCTTGCACTCACTTCACTCACCTTAATCACAGCCATTTTCCACTATACTTTAAAGTTTTAAGTCCTGCAGTCTGATGACATTGTTTGAGTTTAATATTGCCAGATGCTGACTATTTCATTCAACTTGTGAATCTGATGACATTGTTTTAATATTGCTAGCTGTTGACCATTTCATTCACCATGAGAAGGTTTGGCCATGTCGAGAATGGTGAATGTAAGACTGACTAGGAAAGTGCATGTGAGTGAGATGGATGTGTTGAAGGTTTGGGTATGTGACTGGAGCATGTGCCATACTCTAGGTGGTAGTGGAAACGTGATAGCACTTCTTAATTGGCAGTAATAATATCCTTTTGTATATTATTGATGCAAATTATGTTAATGTAAAAACAATATAAATAATGTAATGTAATGAGGGACTGGTACAGTAATGCCTTGAATCCATCTGATGTTCTTTTTAGTGTACTCTTGCTGTTGCCTGACAGTTATATTCAGCTTAGGAAAGGCCTTTTGTATTGAAAGGGTTTGTTAAGGCTATATCCAACCCAGCCAGTCCAAAAAGTCTGCCATAAGTTGAATGAAATCTTTCAGGGATGGCAAGAAAACTTAAAAAGACATCCCTTGCGGATTATTCCCGTTCTGTGTACCATTTTTGCATTGTCTCTTATCTAGGAAAACCTAGGTTAGGTTAGGTTTGCCCTCATAGCATAAAGTAACTTAATTTGTTAGTAAGATTAATGTGTTAGGTTAGATTATAATAGGTTGTTACATTAGTTTAGCATAGGTTATGTTGTTAGATTAGCGTAGGTTAAGTTACGTTAGATTGGCATGGGTTGTTACATTAGAGTTATGAAAAATGTAAGAATTATCATCTTGAGAATTATGTTGGAAAAGAAAAAAAAGTAAGAATGATCATTCTGGGAAAACTGAACTCAACACGTAAAGCAAAAGTGGTATAAAGAACAGAAATCTGCTCCCCGGTTTAAAGTGTAGTATGTAAAAGAAATTGCAGAATTAGAAAGAATACGAGCATGTCTCTCACTTAGGGAAGGTTGAAGCCCCTGCCCTGCATAGTCCTGGGTCACCCTTGGTCAAGGTATAGTGCTTGTTAGCTCACTAAGTCACTATAACCATATACCTGATGCAGTGTATGTTCCTTAGAGAGAGAGAAAGAGAGAGTATGGTGCTACAGAGGTTTGATGGCAAATCCCTCACAGTTGGACCTATTACATTGGTACTTCAGACTACATAGCATTGTTTACCCTGCCATTTTATGTTTTTTAGGGTACTGTATAAGAAATTCCAAGGATAATACAGTACACCCTCACTATTATGAACCCCAGCATAGGAGGTACTGGATATAACAGACACCACGAAGTCCACCAAACTTACATCTGCTAAAATGAACAATGTCTGTGAAACTGGGTTATAACACATGTTTCCTTCCCTTTTTACTCCAACCTGGCCTGAAGTTGTCCTCTCCCCATTGCGATTGCTGAGTTGTAATAACAGCCTGTAGTAAAACTGTACTAGTCTTGAAGAAGTGCTTTGACAAGGCTGTGAAATAACCTGCAAAAGGATGAAATTATGGGCCATTAGTGTAAAATGAGTATGGTTTTCATTTTTAGTACTAGAATATGCAATTTTACCAACATGCCCTTGAAGACCCACTTTGAGGGACCCTTGGATTTAAATGGATCATTAGCTTTAATGAACCTGGCTTTCCCCCAGTTAGTCCATTACAGTCCAGTCTCGTAATATGAAGACCTATCACTTAGTGAGGTTGATATGGGTTCATTGGGGTTGGGGGGAGTGACCTCGACTGCAAAACCTAAAATACCCCCTAAAAACCCTGCTCTCCATGTGAAGTTTGTCCAGTGCTGGTATCACCTCACTACACACGCACCACAGTATTTGTGAAACACTTGCACTGTTATTAGGGATAGCAGTGGTGTTTCAGTGACCTTTCATGCACATAATTGAGTGAAAGGCAAACAGAAGATTCTTGGAGGCAGCCATCGAAAATATTGTGCTAATGAAATCATGACCAATTTTTAAACGTTGTTTTAAAAAGGGTATATCTTTTGAATTATCTTTCTAGTACGTTATCACATAACAAACATTCATATAGCAATATCCGAGTGTATAGCAAGGATATACAGTATTTGCTCTGCCATCACAGGGTGGATTATCACAACGCTCTGGCCACATTTCAAAGTTCTTAGTGCAATAAGTGATGACCTACTTTTCATGACTGGTGTGTGGCTGTGAGCGAAAGTTCTTGCACTGTTATTAGGGATAGCAGTGGTGTTTCAGTGACCTTTCATGCACATAATTGAGTGAAAGGCAAACAGAAGATTCTTGGAGGCAGCCATCGAAAATATTGTGCTAATGAAATCATGACCAATTTTTAAACGTTGTTTTAAAAAGGGTATATCTTTTGAATTATCTTTCTAGTACGTTATCACATAACAAACATTCATATAGCAATATCCGACTGTATAGCAAGGATATACAGTATTTGCTCTGCCATCACAGGGTGGATTATCACAACGCTCTGGCCACATTTCAAAGTTCTTAGTGCAATAAGTGATGACCTACTTTTCATGACTGGTGTGTGGCTGTGAGCGAAAGTTCATTGATGTTTTTCTGCTGTTTATGGCAGTGAGAGATATTACATGAGGTACTTTTAGGTTCAGCAGAATAAAGTAGACAGCAACAGGATAAATAAAACAGCATGAAGCACACCATAGAGTATGTCAAGGAATATAAAGCTTACTGATGTGTGTGAAAGATGATAAAGCACACAAAACAGTAGGTGAAGGAAGGATAACATCAGTTTTGGGGGGAGAAATGAGCTATGGGAGAACACAATCCTCCAATTTATTATCAGTAAGCCGGGAATCGAACCCGGGACTCACAGGTGAGAGCCAGGCAGCAATCCATTATGCTACGACCAGGTAAAAGTTATATCACATTGTCACAATCTTGCAACCAATGTCCCTCCGCCCCCACTGTGGGCCTAAAGAGGCTGAGATAACCCCCTAGCATCTAAGCAAGTAGATGCTTTTAATCTATCCCAAGCACTTGCATAACTTTACAGGCTGGTGGGTGAGGCAACATGTCCTCGTCTACAGTGAAACAAAGCGGTAATAAATAATTCCTAAAACTTGACATTAATCAGCTGACATTTCACTGAAAACATGAGAGAAATATTTATTTTAGATTTTTTGTTACGTCCTTTCTCTGCTGTTTTTATGTATTTTTCTTCAATCTTCAAAACTCGCATTTGCAACATATAACAGATGCTATCTCAGATGCTTATGATTTCGACCTAAAAGTCTCGACTTTATGATGAACTGCTCCTTAAGTCTCACATTTCTGACTTTCACCTAACTATGATACAGGTGCCCCCCACTGGCGCCCTATTGGCTCCCTATTTGAAATTTCAATTTATTTTTTTCTGTGTACACTGTGTAGTAAGGCCTTCCTCATCCCAGCCATTAAGACGATTTCTCCGTCATCGGGTGAACCTGAATCTACGTGGCTTGGGAGGCTTTGTAGACATCTTCCTACTTCCTTCATTACAAAGTTTGCACAATAATTATTATTTGAACAGCTGATAATATATTAAAGAGCTTCTGTGCATAAAATTTACCATTGAAAAGTATATAATTTTACGGGTGGAGGGTGACGTCACAGGAGCATTGTGGGAGATGAGACGGAGGTGATGGAGGTGAGTGATGACTGCATTTATTATTATTTATTTATGTTGATTCTTCGCTTATTTTTACGGTAATTATGATGTCTGTATATTTATTAGTATCTGGTGCCTTTATGGAGAATTGGAGTTGGTTGATATAGTGTATAATTATTAGCTATGAGGACGATATAGGGCGGTGTGCGCCCCAGGCATCCAAGACGTCCCTTCAAAATGGAGTTAGCAGAGGGTGCTATTTAAATCTCATGTTATTTCAAGCATCATTATTTATTTTTTGGATTTGAATATCGTCAGAACATGAGTACGCGTTGGAGATTAATATCAACGAAAATCAAGTAGATGTGTGGTGTAATATTTTGGAAGGTGAAATGTTTACATTTGATTTTAGGCCCCGGTGGCGGCCATTTTAACTAGACAGGCTGAGTGTCAATTTAAATCACCGAGTATTGCCTCCATCCATTAATGGGATGGAAAAGACCTGTAGATTATTATATCCTTTTCATGTTAATTGTGGCAGGATATTTTTTTTTGGTGAAATTAAAATGGCGTTGATGCGTGAACGGCCACAGGTGCTCCCGAGCTGGAGAATGGAAGCAGTTTTACATCGCCAAAAATGTCAGCCATCTTAGTGTATAGCAAGATGGGTAGGTTTTAGAAATTAACATGGTAAAGGAACCTATTGGATTTGGGTAGTTTTTTGGTGATATTTGAGAATTTTAATGGTGTATTAATAAGGCGGTTTTCATTTTAAGGTACGGTCCTATGGTGTATGGTCTGGGATGTGCCTCTGAACTGACACTGCAGCTCACCATCCACGTCCAGGGGCAAGGGGGATGGGGAGAGTCTAGAGCTGTTGGCAGGCCCAGGTGGATTCTTCATTCTGGCTTTGATGATTCTTCGTTTGGGCTCTGATGACTCTTCGTCCAGGCCCTGATGATTCCTTGTCCGGGCAGGTCCTATAGCCAGGCTCGTCGATCCTCCGAAGGGAAGATGCGTACTCCAGTGTCGACTGCTATGGCAGGTAAATATAATATTGTTACAGGAAAACCCTCGTTATCTGTAGGGTTAGGTTGTCCCCTCAGGAATTTTTTGTAATCGAGGGCATCATATCTGCATAAAAACTCCCAGTGAATGAGTATTTTTTTTTTAATCAGGTGCATCATATCTGCATAAAAACTAATGAGTATTTTTTTTAAATCAAGCGCATCATATCAGCATAAAAACACCTTCATATGAGTATTTTTTTTTGTAATCAAGCACTTCATAGCAGCATAGAAGCTCTAGTGTATGAGTATTCTTAATAGAGGGCATCATATCAACATAAAAGCTATCTGAGTATTTTTTGTTTAATCGAGCACTTCTTAGCATAAAAACTCCTGTATATGAGTACAGTTATTTCTTTTAATTGAGCGCTTTAAATCAGCATAAAAACTGTGTATGAGTATTTCCTGTTTTTCTTTTCATATTGAGTGCCTTGTATGAGCAGGAAGACTAGTACTAATGGGTACTTTTTCATATCAAGCACCACATTTGCACAGGAAAACTCTGAACATATATATACTGCATTTCTTTGTACTGGGGACTTTGTGTAAGTGGAATAGCTTACGTATGGGTATTTTTTTCATACTGGGTACGTCATGTGAACAGGAAAATAATTAGAAATCGGTATTTTTTCACATCGAACATCTTGCATGCACAGGAAAGCTTTTGCGCGTGGATATTTGTTTGTATTGAGCACTTCGTATAAGTGGGAAGGCACCTATGTATGGGTATTTTTTCATATTGAGCACCTCATATTAACAGAAAGACATTGTATAAGTAGAAAGACTTTTACCTATGGGTAGTTTTTCATATCAAGCACCTCGTATAAGCGGAACAACTCTTACGTATGGGTATTATTTCACGTCGAGGTCTCGTATTGCAGGAAGACTCTTCTGTATGGGTATTTTTTCATATCCAGTGCCTCATATCAACAGGAAAACCATTACATACAGGTATTTCTTTGTATTGAGCACTGCCTATAAGAGGGAAAGCTTACATACAGACACATTTCACATTGACCACCTTGTATAAGCAGGAAGACTCGTACGTGTGGGTATTTTTCTTTCATTGAGTGCTGATACAAGGCAGTCAGTGGAAAAAAAAAAACCCATACGTAAGAGACATCCTGCTTAAATTAAGTGGCCACTCCCTATGGGATTAGGACGTCTGACTATAGACAGATAGCCTTGTGTTGACAGGAAGGCTGCAGGCAGACCCCAAGATCCGATATGCCTAGATGCAATTCCCCCGCATAGCGATCGGGGTAGAAATACCCTCCTACCCCACTGAATGATGGCCAAACCCTGGTATGACTATTTTTTGTCTTTTTTTACTAAAATTTTTTGCTTAGATTGATTTATAAACTGCTTTTAGACTTAGAATAATGTGTTTTAGTCACAGGTGGAGTGAACACTGTCATTTTGGGGTACAGTTTACTAAGTTTGATTTTTTCCAGACATACTTAATGAATTTCAGATTTTATTTTTTGGGTTTAGGTGAGGTCTGTCTACCTATCTATCTATTACCAGACGCCTCAATCCCATTCGGGGTTGCCACAAACAAATCGCCTCCACGTCGCCCTGTCCCCTGCCATTTCACTGCCCTGCTCTCAACTCACACCCCCTGTTTTTAGCCATAGCTTGTTTTAAAGTTATTTAGGGTGAAGGTTAGCTAGAAACTTGTTTTTGGACTCATTTGAGTGGGTTTAGGACTTGGTTGGGTGGAAACCAAAGGCACAAAAATGCATCCCTATACTGTACTTTACATGTTAAATCTACCCTGAGATACGGTATGCCACCTGGTGATGGGTTTTTACTTAAACAATTGCATCATTAACCGGGGTTTGCCTGTACTACATGTGGGTATTTTTTAAACAGGGCACATCTTATAAGTTGGCAGCTCTTATGTATGGGTGAAGCCAACAGGTCTGTAAGTGGGCAGCTCTTATGTATGGGTGAAGCCAACAGGTCTGTAAGTGGGCAGCTTTTATGTATGGGTGAAGCCAACAGGTCTGTAAGTGGGCAGCTCTTATGTATGGGTGAAGCCAACAGGTCTGTAAGTGGGCAGCTCTTATGTATGGGTATTTTTACCTGTGGTGAAGCTGACAGGACTGTAAGTGGTGCATCTAGAGATCTTTTTCATATTTCTCTTCCTGGAATATCTGCTTTTGGAGAGCTCAGAGCAAAATTCTTATGAAATACAAAGTTGTTCAGGTTGAAATTTTGAATCAGTTTTATCATGTTAGCTGTTCCGTCGGCTGACACATTAGCTGAGTGTTATGTGACTTTCTGTTTGGATTATAAAGAGGCATTTTAGTGACTTATGAAATGCAGAGTTCCTTGGCTTGAAATTTTGAGTTGAATTGACGTGTTAGCTGTTGCATCAGCTGATTATTTAGCAGATTTCAATTTTGTCCATAAGAAGGGCTTTTAATAAAATAGTTTCACATTCTATGAGTTTCAAAGAAACTTTTTAAATTGGCTGCAATAGTTTTGCTGCAGGTCTATGAAGATAGTTTCTTCTTATTTCATATTGAGCACCTCGCATAGAGAGGAGGAGTTGCATATGGGTAGTGTTTCATATCCACTACCTCATCAGCAGGAAAACCTCTCTCTCTCTCTCTCTCTAAATCTGTCTACAGTATATCCAACAACAGTATAACCAGATGCCATAATCCCATAAGGGGTGGCTATTTGTCTTTTGAGTTAGTTGTTTTTCCATATGAATATTTTTGTGAATGGAGGGCCTTGTATAAGCAGGCAAACCAGCCTATAGATATTTTTCCACAAAGCAGATTATATAACCTGGATAATTTATCTATCTATCTATTGCCATACTCCATAATCCCATACGGGATGGCCACAAACAAATCGCCTCCACGTCACCCTGTCCCCCGCCATTCCCCTGCCCTGCTCCAAATTCACACCCCCCTCTCTCATATACCTCTCCACTCCATCCCTTCATCTCATCTTTTGCCTCCCCCTCCCTGATGTATGAAAATATCTTAGCAGGGGGGAGTCCACATATCGCTTTTTTCGGAATGGCTTGGGCTCCAGATACTCTGTTCTAGTGAGGTTTTATTGTATGTAGAATTGTTTTAAAAAAAGGAAATATTGGGTAGGGAAATGTGGTGGTGGTGGTGGTGGTGGTGGTGGTGATGGTAGGGGGTGGTGGTGGTGGTGGTGGTGAGGTGGTGATGATAGATGGTGATTGTGATGGTGGTAGTGGTGATTTGTGGTAGTAATTATGGTGGTGATTTGTGGTAGTAATTATGTTGGTGATTATCCTGTGTGAAATCAGTCATTATCATTGGTGTAACTATCATCATCATCCTATAGATAATGTGTATATGTGTGTGGGTGTGGGTGTTCCTACCTAATTGTATCTTTACAGGAATGAGTCAAGCTCATACTGTCTCGTGTTTTAAACCATATTTATCGTACATATCCTTAAATTTGTGAATTGTTTTGGCACACTATTTCATTCGGTAGTGCATTCTACTGATCAGTTGCTCTATTTGGGAAACTAAATTTCCTTGCATCTTTATCACCTCTCTATGCAGTTTTTTTTGCAGTGTCCTCTTGCTGATGCATCCCCATAGGTTAAGTAATCATTTATGTCTATTTTCTCCCTGATATGTATTTATATAGCATAATCATGTCACCTCTCTTCCTTCTCTCCTGTAGTGTTGGTAGATTCAGTTTTTTTAGTCTTTCTTCGTAGCTTAGATCCCTTAAGCTTGGTACCCATCTTGTAGCGGCCCTTTGAACTTTTTCAATATTGTCTATGTGTTTTTTGAGATGAGGACTCCAGACTACTGATGCATACTCCAGGGTTGGTCTGATGAATGATGTTATCTTTCTTAGCATGTCTTGATTTATATATGTGAATGCTATTCTCATATTTGCAAGCAGTGTATACATGTTCCTTACCTTCTCACTGATGTGGTCAGCCAGAGATAGTCTGTTATTGATAATCACACCTAGGTCCTTCTCTCTGATGTGTGTAGGGTTTTATTTCCTAACTTAAAATCCCAATCAGTTCTTTTTCCACTTCTACCAAACTTGATTACATGACACTTGTCCACATTGAATTCCATTTTCCATGTATTACTCAGGGCCAGCACTGAGCCCTGTGGAACTCCACTAGTCACTTCTCTTCCATGATGAGTAATTTCCCCTTAGTACTGTTCTCATTTCTCTTTTTATGAGAAAATCTTGCATCCAACAATACAGTTTGCCTCGAATTTCTCCTTGAAAGTACAGTTTCCATAGAAGTCTTTGGTGTGGTACTGTGTCAAATGCTTTAATGAAATCTAAATAGATACTGTCCACCCATCCTTCTCTTTCCTGTATTGTGTTTGTTACTCTGTCATAGTAGCTCGACAGATTAGTAACACATGATTTTCCTTTTCTGAAACCAAATTGTCTTTCTGTTATATTGTGTAGTTCTAGATGATTTACCCAAGCTTTTCTTATCAGCTTTTCTAATACCTTGCTTACGACACTGGTCAGTGATACTGGTCAGTGGTTGAGTGGCTTTTGTCTATTCCCTTTCTTGAATAAGGGAACAATGTTTGCTTTCTTCCAAATATCAGGTAGTTTACCTTGTCTCAAGGATTTCTTGGAAATTAAAGATAATGGTTTACTTAACTCCTTTGCACATTCATGTATCACCCAACATGAAATTTCATTAGGACCACTTGCTTTTCATTTGTCTAATTTACTTAACTCCTCCTGTATTACTTTTTCTGATATCTGTATATCTGGTAGTGTGTGTGGACATGCATGCATCCACATAGTCCCTCTCAAAAAAAATTTTTCTGTAAAAACTGATTGGAAATTCTTTAGTGCTTCACAAATATCCTTCTCTTGTGTATAGGTGATTCCCTCGTCTGTAATGGATTGTATTTTATTTTTACTTTGTGTGTGTGTGTGTGTGTGTGTGTGTGTGTGTGTGTGTCTAATGAGAGAGGAGGGGGGGGGATGGAGGGGAGAAAGGAGGGATGGAGGGGAGAGAGGAGGGATGGAGGGGAGAGAGGAGGGATGGAGGGGAGAGAGGAGGTAGGGGGGGATGGAGGAAAAGTGTTTTTCAAGGAGGAGGAAGAGGGAAGGAAGATTGATGATAAGAGATGGAGAGAGGAGGAGGAGAGAGGAAGGAAAGAAAAAAAAAAGTAAGGAGAGAGAGAGAGAGAGAGAGAGAGGAGGAAAGATGGGGGGGGAACTAGTGGGGGTGGAAGGAAGGGAGGATGTAAGGAGGGAGAGGGACAGGAGGAAGAGTGCTTTTCAGGGAGGAGGAAGAGATGAAAGGAAGAAGGAAGACAAAGGAGAAGAAAGGAGAGAGAGAGAGTTGGAGGAAAGGGGGGGGGAGAACTAGTGGGGGTGGAGGGAAGGGAGGATGTAAGGAGGGAGAGGGACAGGAGGAAGAGTGCTTTTCAGGGAGGAGGAAGAGATGGAAAGGAAAAGGAAGACAAGGAGGAGAAGGAAGGAAGGAAGGAAAGAGAGAGAGAGGTGGAGGAAAGAGGGGCTGTGAAGGGAGGGAGGAGGTGGTGGAGGGGGGGAGGAAACTAGTGGGGGGGAGGGAGGGATGGAAGGAATGTGGGGGTGGGTGGAATGTGCCGGCTTTTGGTCACTCAGGCTCCAGCAGTCACAGGGGAAGGGTCTGCGATTTTGGTAAGATATTTTTCCTTTCTCTTTCCAGTAATTACCTTTCTCTCTCCATTGATATTGATTTTAATTTGTATTGTAAACAGGCCTGAGTGTTTCTAAAGCTTACTTACATGTTTGAAAGGGTAAGAAAGTAACATAAGAGAGCTGGGTGTGAACTCTGGGATGGTTTGTGTGTGTGGAGCTTTGGGTGTGTGTAGTTTTTTGGGTGTGCACATGTAGATTTTTGGTGTGTGTATGTGTGTGTGTAGATTGGGGTTTTTGTGTGGAGTTTGGATTGTGTGTGTGTGTAGATTTGGGTTTGTGTAGGGTTTGGGTGTGTGCAGATTGGGAGTGTGTGGAGATTGTGTGTGTGTGTGTGTGTGTGTGTGGATTTGGGGGTGACTGTGTGGAGTTTGGTGTGTGTGTGTGTGTGTGTGGAATTGTGGTTTTGTTTGTGTATGGACAGTTTGTTTTTTTATTGAGATTTCTTGTGATGGCTTATAAGGAATATTCTTTTTCAGGAGTGTGAGTTGGGGAGAAGGCAGCCTGATAGTGAAGAAGAAGAAAGAAAAAGACCTGGGCGTTCAGTAATTGGCCATGTAGCTGTAGAGAGACTGCTACCTGCTACCACAACCACAAGTACCCCCTACCACAACTACCACAACCATCTTTGGGGGACATTTAATTGGATACTTACTAGGTGAATATGCCAGACCCTTCTGTTTTGTTATTATTATTATTATTATTATTATTATTATTATTATTATTATTTTAAGCATACTACTTCCACCTGGCTTTTGTGGAGGGGTTAGGTATATAACTTTCCCAGCTAATTTCAAAAAAGTTTTTAGTGACAGATTTCCAGCCTTCACAGTTTATGGCCAAGTGTAGTCAGATTGAGAGGGTAATTTTGACTAGTATCCAAGGAGACTCATGACCAGGCTGTTCGTAAAGATCCCTAACCCCTTTTCGGTTACTTTATGGCAAAGTGTAGAGATTGGAAAGGTTATTTTGACTAGTAACCAAGGAGCTTCGTGACCAAGGCTGTTCGTAAAGATCCCTAACCCCTTTTCAGTTACTTTTTTGGCCAGATGTAGTCAGATTAAATCATTCTATAATTAAGGTTCATAAAATTTGTGGCCGATAGGAGGTTAGTGAGGGATGTTAAAGTTATAGGAAGTGAGGAGTGTGTGCAGCAGCACAAACTATTGATTTGTGATATGGTGCTTAAGGAACAAGTGATGAAAAAGAGGACTTATGTACCTAGGAGGAAAATATGGAAGCTGAAAAACCAAGTAGTAAGGGATGCCTTCAATAGTGAGTCGAGGAGAGTGGTGGCTGAACAGGGAGCTGTAGACAGAGGCGTTAATGAACAGTACAGAGCCCTCAAGAACAATTTCTTGAGAGTTACTGATGTAACATGCGGCTGGACAAGAGGACCACCAAGACATTAAGTAACTTGGTGGTGGGATGAGGGTGTAGAAGCTGCAGTTAAGGAGAAAAGAAGGCTTTTCTGGGAATGGAAGAAGGGTGGTAGCAAAGAGGAATATTTGGCTGCCAAGCGTAGGGCTAGAAGAGAGGTATACAGGGCAAAGTCTGAGTCACAGAGACAATTACTTGATAACCTAAATCATGGGGAAAGGAAAAATATATTTAGGGTGGCAGGTCAGGTGAAGAGGGATAATCGGGATATCATAGGTGAGCAGTGTGTGAAGAATGATGAAGGAAGGGTAGTGGTGAACAGTGAGGATATTAAAGATGCATGGAGAGAGCATTGTAACTGGTTGTTGAATGAGGAGTTTGACTGGGACAGGGAAGGTTTGGAGCCAGCAGATCCAGTGTCTGGCCCTTGGCCTTTGATTGATACTGCTACTGTGAGTGAGGCAATAGGCAGGATGAGGGTGGGGAAGGCAGCAGGTGTGTCTGGGTTGACTGCCGAAATGTTGAAGGCCTCAGGCGATATAGGGGTGAGTTTAGTCACTGACCTGATAAATAAGATTATTTATGAGTGTTGTCCCAGATGACTGGCTGAAGAGTGTAATTGTAAATGTGTATAAAGGGAAGGGTGATGCCCTGGAAAGAGGAAATTATAGGGGTATAAAGCTTTTAGATCAGATAATGAAGGTAATGGAGAGAGTTTTAGAAGGTATGATTAGAGAAAGAGTGAATATTGATGAGATGCAGTTTGGGTTTATGCCAGGTAGGGGGACCACTGATGCCATATTCATTGTTCGACAGCTTCAGGAAAAATATATTGGTAGGAGAAGGGATCTTTATTTTGTTTTTGTTGATTTGGAAAAGGCCTTTGACAGAGTCCCTAGAGAGGTGGTGAAGTGGGCAATGAGAAAGCTTGGCTTGGAGGAGTGGCTGGTTAGGGTGGTTATGGCCATGTATGTGGGTGCTCACACCCAGGTGAGAGTGAATGGAGATTTGAGTGATGAGTTTTCTGTGAATGTTGGTGTGCATCAGGGGTCAGTCTTGAGTCCCATGTTGTTTATCATGGTACTTGAAGCCATTTCACGTGACTTTAGAAACGGACTCCCGTGGGAGTTGTTGTATGCTGATGATTTGGTGTTGATTGCAGAGAATGAAAGGGAGGCGGAGGAAAGGTTTAGGAAGTGGAGAGATGGTATGGGGCAAAAGGGTTTAAGGGTAAATGCAGATAAAACAAAAGTGATGATATCTAGGGTTGGTGGCAGTACTGTCAAAGACGAGGGAGAGTGGCCATGTGCAGTTTGCCACAAGGGCGTGGGAAGTAATTCCATCTTGTGCGGTGTGTGTGATAAATGGGTGCATAAGAGATGTAGTGGTATCAGAGGTAGACTGCGAGATAATGCTGATTTTATGTGTACGGTGTGTCGGTGAGAGCAGGTGGAGATTGTCAGACGTGAAAGGATTGAACTTGCTGGTGAATCTCTTGAGTGTGTGGAAGAGTTTTGTTATTTGGGAGACATGTTGTGTGCTGGAGGTGGGGCTGGAGGTAGCTCTGTGCCTAGGGTGAGAAGTGGTTGGAAGAAGTTCAGGGAGCTCTTGCCTCTCCTGACATTGAGAGGACTCTCCGTACGTGCTAATGGGTCTTTGTATGCAGCATGTATTAGGATTGTAATGCTGTATGGCAGTGAGACCTGGGCAGTGAAGGAGGAAGATATTCGCCAGCTCAGACGTACAGAAATGACAATGATTAGGTGGATGTGCAGTGCGTCCCTGCGTCCAAGGCCTGGAGGGGCTGGGTTTACAATGGAAGAGTTGAGAGGTAGGATGGGACTGGAGTGTATTGGTGTTGTGATGAGGAGAGGTAGATTGAGGTGGTTTGGACATGTGGAGAGGATGGGGAATGATAATTGGGTGAGGAAGGTGAGAAGTGTTAATATTGGGGGTGGGGTTATGAGGGGTAGACCGAGAAAGACATGGGACGAGGTCATTGAGTGTGACCTTCGGGTTAAGGGACTGAACAGGGAGGCTGCAATGGATCATGCAGCGTGGAGAGTCGCCATTAGGTGACCAAGGCCGACACATGTAAGCATGTTGGAGCCTTTAAAAACGAAAACGAAAAAAAACACCTTACAGGATTAAGATGTCTGGCAATAGATAGATTAGATAGATATATAATTGAATTTCCAGCAAGCACAGTGTATTGATGTGGGAGTGGTAGTTATGTCTAGTGAAAACATATAGTTACCAAGGAGACTCATTCATACCTCCATAACTATAAAATTAATGAAACTGTAATCAATTAAGCACTGAATTTGTGAGAATGGGCCAGTTCCATCAGGTGAAGGACAGACTACAGTATAGCTAAGTGGCAAGATTATTTTTTCCTTGGTTAAGAAATCTAAGTGAGATGGAAGCACAGATTTTGGCCCATAAATTGGTATAGCTTTTTGTCCTTTTGTAGAGTGATATAGCTTAATGCCAGATTGACCTTACCTTGCCTGTACACCTTTCCCATAGCCCAGAGGTCAGCAACCCTTAAAGCTACAAGAGCCATTTGTTTTAAAGTTTCATAAAAATGTAGTACTCTTGGAGCCGCAATACAGAAAATTCTCAAACCGAAATCTGCAGTATTCTAAACTTAAACAAAACATTACGGTGATATTGTGTGATCTGCTTATAGTATAGATCTTATCAAAGTTGAATGAAAAATCTAATGTTGCCTTGCATGTGTAATATGATGCCTTCGTTCTGAAAGAATAAATGGTTATTTATAAAGCTCCTGGAGCTGCAAAAGTGTCCTAAGAGCCTCGTGCGGCTCCTGAGCCGCAGGTTGCCAACCTCTGCCATAGCCCTTCTTTAGCATAATTAACAAGTCATTTAGATACAGGTGTTAGAGCAGTTAACAGACTATACAGTAGACTATGCAAGAAAGATTAGGGAACAGTTGATACGTTATGACCTAAGTTTTATCCAGTTTGGGTGAAGGCATTGGTAAAGTATATATCTACATAGATGCAGTCATAGAAATTTACTGTCCATTGCATTGGTAAAGTATATATCTATATAGATGCAGTCATAGAAATTTACTGTCCATTGCATTGGGCATGTGGAGAGAATGAAGGATGGCAACTGGATGCAGCGGGGGAGAGGTGTGAGTGTTGAGGGTGGAGTTAAGGGGTAGATTGAGATGGTTTTGGGAGGAAGGATGAGGCTGGAGTGTATTGGTGTTGTGATGAGAAGAGGGTAGACTGAGATGGTTTGGGAGGAAGGATGGGACTCGAGTGTAGTGGTGGTGTGATTAGGAGGGGTAGAGTGAGATGGTTCGGACATGTGGAGAGGATGGGGGAAGACATTTGAGTGCGGAGGGTGAGAGGTGTGAACATGGAGGGTAAAGTTGAGAGGCCGACTGAAAGACCTGGGATGAAGTCAGGGTCCTCAGGGATAAAGGGCTGGACAGAGAAGCTGCTAGAGATCAAGCAGCATGGAGAACTGCCATTAGGTGATCAAGGCTGATGTATGGAAGCATCTTGGAGTTTTTATAAATGAATGAATGAAGGAAATAAGTTCCCTTTTCCCGCTCCATTAGGCAGGTAAAGATGTTGAGGTATAAATGTAAGTGCTTCCTCTATTTCTTTCCCTGTCCTTCCTTTCTGCACCCTTCCTCACTCCAGCATTAGGTGGAAAAGATCAGGATGAAGGAAAATGATGATTGTTCC
Organism: Coenobita brevimanus; assembly: GCF_032717465.1. Taxonomy (NCBI): domain Eukaryota; kingdom Metazoa; phylum Arthropoda; class Malacostraca; order Decapoda; family Coenobitidae; genus Coenobita; species Coenobita brevimanus. The sequence goes on along the minus strand of NC_137053.1, from coordinate 27,231 downwards.
TAGCTAGTTTGCTGTTTGCATTTGCCTAACTTGAATAGGGAAGTAGCATTATACTATATAGGAAAAAATGCATTGGTTACTAGGCATATTTGGGTGGTAACATATTTCACTGAGAAACTTGTTACTAGAGCCCTTAACTCAGTTGTGGGTTCATGCTTATCTGGATATGAATCTAGGAGACCGTGCTAAAATTCCCCTTCTGCAGTCCACCATCCTCCTTTCGAGAGATAGGTACATATGTGTATGGCAAGAATATTAACTGGTAGACTCCTTGAAATGGCTGGTTTGATACAGCCTTCAGTATGTCCTTCAGCCTAAGATTTAACTAGTGTTGATGGTTGAGGTAGCACTGGCATTGTAGTTCAAGGGTGGAGTTGTAAAGCATGTTTGTACTTTAGGGCAGTATGACGAGGGCAGCTTGATGGCAGAGGAGGCCGCCCCTGCTGTGGTGGGTGTCTGGTGGTAGACATCCACCACCACCACCACCACCACCACCACCAGTGATGAAGGGGAGCAACTTGGCTGGATACTACAAGATGAGTACATTTAAAAATTTACTTACTTAGGTGCCAGTCTGTTGAAATAACCATTGATGGGCCAGTAGAGTGTTTCATACATAACGTATAGTTTTCTATAAATCTTGCTGTGGTGCTGCTTTTGTTAATTGCCAGTTGGTTGCAGAACTGGCCTCAGTAGGTGTTAGTCAAAATGCACTGCAACTTGTGCTTAAAGAGCTGAGGAAGCTAAAGTTGCAAGAATCATGCAGAACATTAAAAACTCAATTTTGCTAAGTGGAATTATTTGCAGTAAGTGTGCTGCAGTTAAATTGGCAGTGCTAACAACCATATCCCAGGAAATGATCACTGCCACCCCTTGTGCCTTAGGTTTCATTCTGAACTTTTCCATATAGTTTTAATTGTCTTTGGAGACTTGCAACAGAAGACAGATAGCCATTGTTACCCCATCAGTAAATAAAATATCGCCAGAGCTGGATAAAACCATTGGCTGTGGCAGGAGTGAATTAACACACAACAGGAAGCTCCCTGACATCTCTTCTGTAATGATTTATTTTAGGGGTTAAACTTAAGTCAGTTGGAGACCCCTGCATTCAAAAGGAAGCTCCCTAACACCTCTTCCTTAGCTATTTATCTAGGGAAATCAGTGGTGTGATAGTAAAGCCTTGTCTTATATGCAGATTTCTAAGTTCCATTGGTACTTGTTCTCTGAAATGCCTTGATTTTATTTTTGATGGAGAGTAACAGTTGGGTGTGGAAGGTGATAAGTGGCAAGGTTGAGGGTAGGGGTGAGAGGCAGACTGAAAAAGACCTGGGAAGAGGCCATAGGGTGTGATCTCAGGGTTAGGACTGAATAGGGAGGCTGCCAGAGACTGAGCAGTGTGGAGAGCTGCTATTAAGTTATGAAAGCCGACGCATTCAAGCATGTTGGAACCTTTGTAAACGAAACGATAGCAGTGTTTTCAGAGTCTATATAAATGATACGATAACAGTATTTCCAGAGTCTATGTAAACGATTTCCAGAGTCTGTATAAATGATACGATAGCTGTATTTCCAGTGTCTATATCAACGATTCGATAGCTGTATTTCCAGAGTCTATATAAACTATACGAGAGTAATATTTCCAGAGTTTATATATAAATGATACAATAGCTGTATTTCCAGTCTATATAAATGATACAATAACTGTATTTCCAGTCTATATAAACGATACGAGAGCAATGTTTCCAGTCTATATATACGATATGATAGCAATATTTCTAGAGTGAATATAAATGATACGATAGCAATATTTCCGGAGTCTGCTTTATATAAATGACACGATAACAATATTTTAGTCTATATAAACAATGCAATAGCAATATTTTCAGTCAATACAGTATAAACAGTATGATAGCAGCATTTCGAGTTGATATAAACGATACGATAGCAATATTTTCAGTCTATATTATAAATGTTACGATAGCAATATTTCCAGAGTCTGTATAAACGATATGATAGCTGTATTTCCAGAGTTTATATAAACGATACAAGAGCTGTATTTCCAGAGTCTATATAAACGATACAATAGCTGTATTTCCAGTCTATATAAACGATATGATAGCTGTATTTCCAGTCTATATAAACGATATGATAGCTGTATTTCTAGAGTCTATATAAATGATACGATAGCAATATTTGCAGTCTGTATCAATGATGGTGAGGATATGGAGAATGTGAGTGCATTCAAGTACTTGGGTAGTGTGATGAGTAAGGATGGAACTTTGGGGGATGAAGTACGTGAAAGGGTACAGCAGGGAAGGAAGGTTGTTGGCACACTGAAAGCAGTGATGAGAAATAGGGAGGTGAGTATGGAAGTTAAGAAGTCACTGCATGATGGTATTGTGATCCCTACCCTGACGTATGGAAGCGAGGCGTGGACCTTGCAAGAGGGGAACAAGTCAAGAGTGAGAGCAGTGGAAATGAGTTACTTGAGAGGAGCATGTGGAGTGACATGGAGGGACAGGTTGACAAATGAAGGAGTGAAGGAACGTTGTGGGGTAGATGTGGATGTGGTTGAAAAGATTAGGAGAAATACACTGAGGTGGTTTGGACATGTGGAGAGGATGGAGAATGAAAGACTGACTAAGAGGGTGTATGTAGGTGAGGTGGAGGGAGGGAGAGGGAGGGGTAGACCGAGGATGAGGTTGAGGGATGGAGTTGAGAGGTATATGAGGGAGGGGGGGGGGAGTTGGGGGGAGGGGAGTCAATTGGTGGGTGACAGTGACTTGGAGGCGTTTTGTCTGCGGCCACCCTTTGCGGGATTAGGGCGTCGGGCTATAGATAGATAGATAGATCAATGATACGATAATATTTCCAGAGTCTATATAAACGATACGATAGCAGTACAGTACTGCCAGAATCTATATAAACGATACGAGAGCAATATTAGCAGTCTGTATAAACGATACGATAGCAGTATTTGCCGTCTGTATAAATGGTACAATAATATTTCCAGAGTCTATATAAACGATAGCAATGTTTCCAGAGTCTATTAATCCTGTATTTTTTTAACTGAAGATGTAGCCTTATTAACCCCATCAGAGCTGTAAGTCCATCCTGAGTTTTAAAATGCCTGGTGGTGGCAAGAATAAAAGAATAAATCAAAAAGGAAGAGGTGTTAGGGGAGGTGCTTCAAGAGTACCAGCCCCTGAGTTGTTTAAATTGCCTAGTAGTAGCAAGAATAAAACCAAAAAATAAATCACTAAGGAAGAGATGTTGGGGGAGTTAGGGAATTGGAAGTACTGTGTAAGTTTGAATTAATCTGACTTTCTGCCTGCGTCTTTCTCCTTCTGCCTGTGTCTTTCTCCTTCTGCCTGTGTCTTTCTCCTTCTGCCTGTGTCTTTCTCCTCCTGCCTGTGTCTTTCTCCTCCTGCCTGTGACTTTCTCCTCCTGCCTGTGTCTTTCTCCTCCTGCCTGTGTCTTTCTCCTCCTGCCTGTGTCTTTCTCCTCCTGCCTGTGTCTTTCTCCTCCTGCCTGTGTCTTTCTCCTCCTGCCTGTGACTTTCTCCTTCTGCCTGGGACTTTCTCCTCCTGCCTGGGACTTTCTCCTCCTGCCTGCGTCTTTCTCCTTCTGCCTGGGACTTTCTCCTCCTGCCTGTGTCTTTCTCCTCCTGCCTGTGTCTTTCTCCTCCTGCCTGTGTCTTTCTCCTCCTGCCTGTGTCTTTCTCCTCCTGCCTGTGACTTTCTCCTCCTGCCTGTGTCTTTCTCCTCCTGCCTGTGACTTACTCCTCCTGCCTGTGTCTTTCTCCTCCTGCCTGTAACTTTTCCTTTTACCAGTGACTGTATCTCCTTTCTCTCCCCTTCCTGTCCTCTCTCTACTGTTCCACCTTTTCTTGATAGTTCCATAATTCTTTTGGCCCTACATTTCCCCCCTACTATCAGGCTAGACATTTGGTATTATGCCATGGATAGTTTAAGGCCCTGCCATTAACACTGCCCCATCCTTCCTTCCTCCTTATCCTCCCTCACTATCCTCCCCTTCCTATCCTTCCTCCCCTTCCTCCCTATCCTTCCTCCCTATCCTGCCTTCCTTCTTGTGCATTAACACCAAACTGTTTCATCACCAAGCGTCTTCATGGCCAGAGCTCCTCCCATGCCAGTCTTGGTGCCATGTAGCCAGTGTGACTTAGTGCAGGTTCGTTGGTGCTGGTTCCCTGGTGCTGGTTCATTGGTGCTTCCTACTGTGACATGCTCTTAAATGCAGTGGCCAGGCATCTTGCACTGAATGGTTCCCTTACTTTGTTCATTTCTTGTTTGGGAAGATTTTTTTGAACTGTAGTAGCTTCCTCGTGTAATGCAGACTTTGAAATAGTCTCCAGAATTACTTCAGTAGATATAGATAAATAGATATAGATGGATAAAGCACTCAGGGAGTATGGTGAATTATCTTTAGGTGTATTAGCAGTGGTTACAGTTTCTGACGTCTTTCTAAATCTGGCCATCGTCTAAGTCGTTCAGTGGGTTAGGGTGGTGGTGTCTGATGCTTTGAATGTGTCAGGTGGTTGTGCTGCTGTGTTTACTGTAGGTGCCTGGTGGTGTAGTGGGTTAAGGTGGTGTTGGCTGATGCTTTGTGTCAGGTGGTTGTGCTGCTGTGTTTACTGTAGGTGCCTGGTGGTGTAGTGGGTTAAGGTGGTGGTGTCTGATGCTTTGAATGTGTCAGGTGGTTGTGCTGCTGTGTTTACTGTAGGTGCCTGGTGGTGTAGTGGGTTAAGGTGGTCCAGCCAGATGTGCTGTGGAATATTAATAGGTCTGTTCACCTGTGGCGAAGCTAACAGGTCTACAAGTGGTACTTTTTTTTTCTCTCCAAGGAAAGTGTAAATATCTGCTCTTGGTGAGCTTTGAGTGATTTTATGAAATACAAAGCTGCTCAGCCTGAACTTTTGTTGGTTTATCATGTCAGCCATTGCCTAAGCTGACTATTGGGTGCATTTTGGTTTGACTTTAAGGAAGCATTGTAGTGGCTTATGAAATACAAAGTTGCTCAGCTTGAAATTTTGATTTGATTTGATAGGTCAGCTGTTGCATCAGCTGATTATTAAACAGTTGTCAGTTTTGGCCATAAGGAGGCATTTTAATACAAGTTTCACATTGTGAGTTTGAAAGAGAAACTTAAATATTGACTGCAGGCTGGGCAGATAGGCTCTGGTTGTTTAGGTACAGAATTTATACTTGTGATCTTGTGTTTAGGTAATCCAGTTGGCTGGTGTTTGAAGGTTAGGTGTGTGTGTGTGTTAGATTAGGTCAGTGGGTGTTGGTGTAGATTTGGTCATTGGGTCTGGGTGTACATTAGGTCAGTGGGTCTGGGTGTACATTAGGTCAGTGGGTCTGGGTGTACATTAGGTCAGTGGGTCTGGGTGTACATTAGGTCAGTGGGTCTGGGTGTACATTAGGTCAGTGGGTCTGGGTGTAGGTTAGGTCAGTGGGTCTGGGTGTAGATAAAAACACAGCTAATATGTTGTTGTATTTGCAGGAAACAGATGGCGTCTAACAAGATCTATGAAGATATCAAGATTGCAAGATGAAGCCAGCTGGGTAGAGGAATATGCCGTGTGTTTGAAGAAGATTATTAATGTGTTAAAACTGCGTCACTCTCATTTTGCTTTAACTTGGCCTTAAAATACCTTGCTAGTCATGAAGAAGTGCTGTGGAAAGGTTTCAACGACCTAAAATTACCATCTTTGAATCATGTTTAGCTATACTGTATTAGATCAAAATTAGTGATCTTAGTCATGCATTGCAGTGGAAAGGTTGTAGAGCCAGTGATTGTGTTTTTGCTACTGAACTAAGTTAAGTCAGCTGTCAAAGGATATGTCTTGGCCAAGTTTAAGTGAAAGAACTGTAGTTGTGTATACAGAAAGTCTTCGTTTATGCTAGTCATGAAGAAGTGCTGTTTTCATGTACGTTAAATCCAAGTAATTGTCATTGTGTTCCCTGGCTGGTTTATATGGTAGTGCTGAAGTGATGTATTTTGTGGCCAGGAGAACAGGAACATGTTGGTCTGCTGGCTGCATTGGCCCTTATCCTGTAGTCCACCATTTTCCTTTATGGGATGATAGGGAGGTATCAGACTAGTAACCAAGGAGACTCGTGTACTCCACCATCTTTGGAGGATAAGAGAGGGAATTGGGGCATGTTTTGTTTGATGGCATTGTGAATTGAAGTACGTTGTTGATCAACCCCAGTCTGCCTGGCCAAGCAGACCCATCAACTACAGGCAAGCAACAGTCTGTTGCAGGGGTACCTCATTTAATAAACCAGTGTTCCCTTGTGGCTGACAGTGCCCTGCAACGGCAAGGTGCGTTGAATAGTGTGGAGGTTTGGTTCCTGGATGGCTGCTGCATTTGCATCATCCAGTTAACATGGGCACCATAGCAGGCCCCACATCACCCCATTATTTGGTGATATGGTTACCACCCAACATTGTAAATGGTTTCCTGGGTTGCAGGAAACCATTAGGCCTGTCACCTGGTGTAGAACCACCTGAAGTGGAAAGAAGAGAAAAAGTGACAGGAAGGAAAGGGAGAAGGTGGGAGTGAGGACAGACAGAATGATAAAGTTGAAGGAAGAATAGGTAGTACTACAGTGCAACCTCAAAAGTTTGCAAACCTCTAAAGTTCAGTTCCCTTAATTTATGAAAAATGTCATTTTTATTTCCCAAAATTAACACAGAAATAACCAGAAACTGTATTAAAAAAAAAAAATTCCCAGCTACACCCATCTGGTACTGATGACCTCGCCATAAAGTGTGTGGTCACCCATAATAATAATAATTTCTTTTCCTCCTCTTGGTTAAGCTCTTAATTATTTTATTCAGTTTTATCATAACCAAGTTTGACCATAATTGTGGCTTCAAACAGGCGTGCTGGCTTTACCAATTAGTGCAGTGATGCGAACAAAAATGCAGTATAAGAATGCAGCCACAAGTACTTAGTGTGTGTGTTGTGAAATGATTGGTGATGGAAACTACCATGTATGACAAATTTGACAGTTCTCAGTGCTGTACCAACTGAAACTAGAGTAAATAACTCATTGCAGGTGTTGTCAAAGCTAGCGGTGGTGGTAAACCTGACAGTGTATGACATTACAAAGCAGTGTGATCAGGTTTTTAAGTTTTTGAGGGGAATTATGGTAAATATTCCTTTATCACACAACACCATGCAACACCACTTCAGACGTCAACTGATTTTATTCACTTTTGACTGAAGCATGATTGTTGGTAGGCAGCAGTCTTAGTGTAATTCTAATAGATCATTTGCATCACTGTTAAACCACTGTGCAATCTATTTTTGAGCAGATATAAACCACCACCACCACCATCATCCATTTTTTTTCACACACACACATGTAATTAAGTATTTCATCACTGAGATTGCAATATTTCTGCAAGATTATAGTATTGCAGACTGGCAGTAATTGTACGTATCATAAAATGAACTGTGTAATCAGTGCACAATGTGTGAAGTGTAGCATCACGTATGGGTTGGTTATATGGTTACCAGCCAGCATTGTAAATGGTTTTCTGGCTTACAGGAAACCATTAGGCATTTACTCAATGTAAAGCCACCTGAAAAGGAAGGAGTAATAAAAATTGACAGGAAAGATGTGAGAAATAGGGAGAGGAGGACAGAAACAAAAATAATAATGGAGATAGTGGGCAGTGCTACATGAAGGAGTGGATGGTGGCTGCTGAAAGATGTAAATATTCATGTTCGGGACTGTAGTTTTTACGTAAATAAATGAATGCATAATTACTGTCCCTTACCACTTACTGACTGATGTTAAATATGAATACAACTGCAAAGTGTTTTAGAACAAGGGGACATACACAAGATGAGGAAAGGAAATATGAAAGAAGCACTGCATGGTTTGTAGCGATTATTGTACTGAGCCTTGAGTTAAGAGATGAGATAAATGGTAGTGTTAATGGAAAATAGGATGCCTGAAGCCAGCTAGTTAGCCCAGACTACAATGCTTGTGTCAAAAGCATGTCTAAACCATGAGAATTAAGACAGCCACAGAAATGCTTTATTAAAAGTTCAAATTTTTCAAAAGTATCGAAAGGACACAAGAACTTCGAATTTAAGAGGTTGCACTGTATATCAAGTGAGTGGATTCACAGTCACCTACCACCTGCAGGACTAGTAACCAAGGAGACTCATGAAAGCAAGCCTCCTGTACCTGTAGAGTTTATTGCTATAGCACATTGATATGACTAGTAGTTGTGACCAAGGAGACTGGCACCTCATGAAGGCAACGTTCTCCATTGTCTGTTAAATTTGTTATAGCATGTTATCAAACCAGACAGATCCCTGTTCCCTTTTGTCTCCGTTGATGGCAGTGTGTTGTGTGATTGGAGGGTCGATACAACTAGTAACCAGGGGTGATGGTATCTAGGGCTGGTGGTGGTACTGTCAAAGCTGAGGGAGTGTGGCCACGTGTGGATTACCACTAGGGTGTGGGAAGGAATTACAACTTGTTCAGTGTTGGTGAGAGGCTGTGTATGTGGTGTTAGAGGTAGACTGTGAAAAATGCTGCCATGGTGTGTGCAGTGTGTGGGGGGGAGCATATGGAGATTTCAGGCATGAAAGGATTAGTCTTGCTGTTGAGTGTGTAGAGGATTTATTATTTTTTTTGAGGACATGCTATGTGCTGGAGGTGGAGCTGGTGTTAGCAGTGTGGCTAGGGTAAGGAGTGGCTGGAGGAAGTTCAGGGAGCTGTTGCCTCCTGACATTGAGAGGGCTTTCCCTCAGTGCTGAGGGATCTTTGTATGTGGCACGTGTTAGGAGTGTAATGCTGTATGGTGGTGAGACCTGGGCAGTGAAGGATGAGGATGTTCATAGGCTTAAACATACAGTAATGACAATGATTAGATTTGTTTGTAGTGCATCCTTGAATGACAGGCCTTGGGAGGGGTGTTAGGACTGCAGTTGAGGAGTTGAGAAGAAGAATGAGACTTGAATGTATTGATGTAGTGATGAGGAGGGGTAGGTTGAGATGGTATGGACATGTGGAGAGGATGGAGGGTGAGAGCTGTGATTGTTTAGGGTCGAGTTGTCAGAGTGAGACCTCAGGGATACGGAACTGGACAGGGAGACTGCCAGAGATCAAGTAGTATGGAGAGATGCCATTAGGTGACCAAGGCTAACTTATGCAGGCATGTTGAAGCCTTTGTAAGCGATAGGAAAATAAACGAAGTAACCAAGGAGACAGTCATACCTCATAGTTAAGGACCATCAAACAATGCAACCCCTTTCCTGCCCCTCTCCATTTTTAATTCTGTCAGTTGATAAGTGTTTCTGTAAAGCTTAGTCAGGGTGCAGAATTTGCCATTACCAGTTGTATGGTGGGACTACTGTTAGTTTAGGCCATACCTGTGGCTAAACGAGGACATCTGTATATGCACTGTACAGTATTTGTGGATGTGGGAGCATCTCTTGGCCAGTCAGTCAGACCATATGATTTTGCAGCAGAACTTCACTTGTGTAGATTTTACTATATTGCGGCCCTTCATGATCCCACATCCATTACTTATATATTTATATGTGCTGACCATATTTTCTTTATTCCAATAAATGCATCTTTAATGTAAATGCTTCTTTAATATAAATGTTTCAATATTTTGTGTAGTGGAGTAGAGTTTATCGCCTTTTAAGACTAATGAACAACAGCTTGATTTTGACAAGGCAGTCTTATAATTTCCGATATTTGAGAGGTAGTAAAATTAATTGTGCTTTTTTAAATCTAACATCAGTTGCTTTGCCAATGAGTTAAATATTGCTGGAACTTGTAATAAAAATACTAAACACACAAGCAAAGAACTGCAGCTAAAAAAATAAATGCATGCTCCTGGTGCAGGCCAAAAATTATTTGAAACATCTCGACATATTGCATCAGTGGCACATAGTGATGCAGGTTGCCAATTTTTATTCCATCTGACTACAACTGTTGCATGTTTATCTCAGTTGTACTGCTGTGTCAATGGTCACTGCCCCTCCGAAACATCTGCTTGCATCCCTCCACCACCCTGGCGGGTGCGTAGCACCTGTCTAGCAGCAAACTCTCATCCCTTTTCTGTCCAGCTATGAAATGCAGGAGTTAACCTTCATGTACGCAATAGGTCAACTCTGGAACTGCTTTTCACTCTTCCTACTGCCTATGACCCTCCAGTCTTTTTAATATTAAGCTGTGTCCAGGCATCTCTTGATGAACGATCTTGAATTTGGCCCTTAACTTAGTTTTTTGTTGGAGGGAGCAGTCGTTCAGATTTTCTAGCATTTGGTTCCTTCTTCCTTGCATAAAATATTGATTTAAATTGTTGTGGGAACAACATTGCCTAAAAATTACCTGTTGTAGTGTTCATCTGTCATGTTGGACTAAAAGACCTGTTGCCTGGGTCTGAATGGCTTGGTAGGCCAGGAACAGCATTACTGATTTTATACATACAGTACTTTATTAGTTGCCTACTTGCACCAGACCATGAGCAATAGATTTAAACTTCAGCCAGTCTTGGTTAAGATGTGTGTCTGTTTATGACCAAGAAATTAACAAGGGTTATATAAACTGTAGCAGCCAGTTCATAAGTAACCTTGTAATTTTTTAGAAGTGCTATTCCAAGGTTTTTTAAGGGAACGAAGTCTTAAAAGGCGAGAAATATTACTTCATTACTTTTAAAAATATAGTGTGGCCATATTACTTTTTTTTTTTTTTTTTCAAAGATCTGTTATTGGTAGGTAGGTTATGGCAACGTTCCATGAGTTTAGTAGGAAATCATATGTCATTTGGTTGTCTATGCTCCATAAATTAGAACTGGGAGACTGAGGGATGGAGTGGAGTGGGAGAGAATTAACTAGGAGTGTATGAGTGAGGTAGGAGGGGAGACCAAGGATGAGATGGAGGGCTGGAGTGAGAGACTAAGGGCCAATTCACACTATATGGTTCGTCATCGTAAGGTTACGGTTCATTTGCTATGTCACTGTTCACACTATATGTCCATGATCTCGTCAGTCTGCGTGCAGCTGTGGCTCCGACAAGAAGCCTCGGAAATTAGTGTAAAGCAGCTTGTTGCGACTCATTTTTGCACAGCTACTTAGGTGACAATGCCACTGATGTTACACCCATGAATGTCACGAACAATGCAAGCTCTTTAGTAGACATAACTAGACAGGGAGGAAATGCTCCACAAGGTGCATTCGTTGTAAAAGAAATTTAAGAGATTCTTGAAGTCCCACTAGTTTTCTTCCATGGGCGTAAAGAGGGTTGAGAGAGAACCTACCGATGGTTATGAACAGGATGGGAGAACCTGTGAATGGTAATGGTTAGGGTGTTAAGAGATACCCTATGAATGGTAATGAATAGGATGAAGGATAAAATGCTATTTGTCACACTGTTATAATAAAATAGTGAAATATTTAAATATCTTACCCCATTTTTCCAATCCCTCTCCTATTAATTTCCATATTTTTTCTTTCACATGGTTATCGTTGTATTTTCTGTTGCCCATGTCATATAGTTCCTCGTAGCCTCTGACCAGTTCTAATAACTTCTCGTCACTCATGACTGCTTATAGTACTGTTCACAGCCAAAAGCAGTGACAGGCTAAAGTTGTCCTCTGTCGTCTGTAAACACACCGTGACTGATACGTATCGATGTTCACACGGATCGGTGGAGGTATGGAGCGTTTCCATACATATACGTTTCATTCGTTAGAGATTTTTTCCAAACGTAGCCGATCCGTACGAGTGAAAGCCGCACGAAAGATGAACAATAAACGGAAAATATGGTGTGAACAGCCCCATTGATTTCGATAAAATAATTAACGTACGAAAGCCGTACGGAGACGAACTGTGTAGTGTGAATCGGCCCTAATGTGTGAAGTGAAGGGGGGGGAGAGGGAAACTGAGGGATTGAGTAGAGGATGTTGTAAATTGAAATGGGATGGAGAGGGAAACTAACTAGGAGTGTATGTGAGTAAGGTGGATGTGGGGTAAGAGGGAGGGGGAGACTGAGGATGAGATGGAGGGATGAGTGGAGGTATATAAGAGAGGAGGGTGTAAGTTGGGGGTGGAGTATTGAGAGTGAGGTGGAGGGATGGAGAGAGAGACTAAGTAGGGGTTTGTGTGAGTGAGATGGAGGTGGGGAAAATGGCAGGGGGAGGCTGAGGATGAGATGGAGGGATGAGTGGAGGTATATAAGAGAGGAGGGTGTAAGTTGGGGGTGGAGTATTGAGAGTGAGGTGGAGGGATGGAGAGTGAGACTAAGTAGGGGTTTGTGAGAGTGAGGTGGAGGTGGGGAAAGTGGCAGGGGGAGGCCGAGGATGAGATGGAGGGATGGAGTGGAGAGATGCATGAGAGAGGAGGGTCTCGTAAGTTGGGGGGTGTAGGAAGATTAATTCTGAGTGTGTATGAGAGTGAGGTGGAGACTGAGGATGAGATGGAGGGATGGAGTGGAGAGATATATGAGAGGGGAGTGTAAGTTGGGGGAATGGAGAGTAGGAAACAATCAGGAGAGTGTATGTGAGTGAGTTGGGGGGAGAGGCAGGGGGGGGGGGCTGAGGAGATAGATATGGAGAGGTATATAATAAGGGGGGTGGGGGTGTAATCTGGGGGGAGGGCGTGTAATCTGGGGGGAGGGCAGGTAGATGGCAGTGGATAGGGAGGAGATATGTACCCTCACAGGATCAAGGTGTCTGGCTATAGGTAGATATAGCATGTCCACACTTTCACATTGTTATAGTATTATGGCCATTCTATATTTTTAGTGTAATTTGTTTGCTTGAGGTTATACTCTGAACTTTAGCTTGGGCAAAAATTTTAAATCTTTCCAGCCTGAATTATGAGTTGTAACTTGCTTAAAACAGGATAGTAGGCAGTGTGAAAAGGATTATGAGTAATAGCATTGCCTTTCTGTGCCTTGAGTTACTCTTATGTGACACAGCTGGAAAAGACTGAAAAATTGGGCCAAGTTAGTGAAGAGTAAATATTGTTCAGTGGAATGTGATTTTGTTGATATTTAACATGCATCACAAGCAGTCCATGTTGGTATTTTTGAACCTCTTCAGTACTGTTACATTTTTTCTCAGTGTATTGTTGCTGTGTCCCAGATGATTTTATTCTTGCTGCTGTCAGACGATTTTACTCAGCTTAGGAAGGGGGTCTCATACTAAAGGGAGGCTGTCCCCTCCAGTATGAGATCGCACTCCAAGCTGAATAAAATCGTGTGGGATCAGCAGGAATAAAATGTCCTCATACTGAAGAGGTTACTTGGCCCATGTCTTTGGTATACTGTATGTCATGTTGATTAATGGTCCACTGCTTCCGCTTTAACATGCCTTAGCAAACACAACGTTGCGTGGTGCACACCGTGTTTAGCAATGCATGTTAAGTAGCCCTTTTGATCACTCTGTTGTATGCCATGTGTTCTTGTATAGCTCTGCCTGGCATTAGCTGGGCAGAGCAATACAAGACATGGCATCTACACAGTGATTTGAAGGGCACGGTCTTGGAAGCATCTTGGGGTAGGGCGCAGAACCTATCTCGATAAATCGGCCACGAAAATACGGACTGGCAACCCTCCCTCAGGGGTTCCCAGTCCTTATTTCTCTGGCCGATTTATCGAGATAGTTTTTTTTTTCACCTTCTTCACTTAAATGTATCTTAGTGGAAATAAAACCAATGTATTTACCTTGTCTTTATTATATATACATATACCTTTTTTGTATAGTACTTATATATGTATAGTACTTATATATGTATAGTACTTATTATATGTATAGTACTTTGAAAAATATCAGAAAGAGAATACCAATAGACATTGAATAGTATGAAGACATCACTTATACTATGTATAGTCTATATATGTATTCTTTTTATATATTTATAGTATATACATATAATAAGTACTATATATATGTATAAGTACTATACATATATAAGTACTATACATATATAAGTACTATATATATAGTACTATACATATGTATAAGTACTATACATATATAGTACTATACATATATAAGTACTATACATATATAAGTACTATATATGTATAGTACATATATAAGTACTATACATATATAAGTACTATACATATATAAGTACTATACATATATAAGTACTATACATATATAAGTACTATACATATATAAGTACTATACATATATAAGTAACTTATAACATATTCAAACTTTAGCACTTAGAACTTAAAAGGACAATATAAAAAGACATTAAAGAACAAAAACATATATTATGAACTGAAAAGGACAATATACAAAGACATTAAAGAATAAAAGAAACATATATTAAAAACAAACAAAACAAGACATGGAGCAGGACACGGGAAGGACACAGCAGGACATGGCAGATGACAGGGAAGGACACAGCAGGACATGGCAGATGACAGGGAAGGACACAGCAGGACATGGCAGATGACAGGGAAGGACACAGCATAGATGACAGGGCAAGAACAGGAGGACATGACACACATGATGGAAGGACAGAGCATAGATGATGCAAGGGCAAGACAAGCAGGATACAGCAAAAGATGGAAGGGAAGGGCAGGACACAGCAAGAGTGCAGATGACAGTGCATGGGTGTAGAGCAGGACAGGGGTGGCAGGGCACAAAGCACGACATAGCACAGATAATGGAAGGGCACAACAGAGCAGGTCATAGCAAGGTAAGACAAGCAGGATACAGCAAGAGATGGAAGGGCAGGACACCATAGGCAAGAACAGCAGGACACAGGGTAAGAATAGCAAGGAGGGGAGGACAGACCAAGGATGGCAGGGCACAGCAAGAGTGCAGATGACAGTGCATGGGTGTAGGGCAGGACAGGGGTGGCAGGGCACAAAGCACGAAATAGCACAGATAATGGAAGGGCACAACAGACCAGGTCATAGGAAGGTAAGACAAGCAGGATACAGCAAGAGATGGAAGGGCAGGGCACCCTAGGCAAGAACAGCAGGACACAGGGTAAGAATAGCAAGGAGGCCAAGGATGGCAGGGCACAGCAAGAGTGCAGATGACAGTGCATGGGTGGCAGGTCACAAAGCATGACATAGCACAGATGATGGAAGGGCACAACAGAGCAAGTCATAGCAAGGTAAGACAAGCAGGATACAGCAAGAGATGGAAGGGCAGGACACCCTAGGCAAGAACAGCAGGACACAGGGTAAGAATAGCAAGGAGGCCAAGGATGGCAGGGCACAGCAAGAGTGCAGATGACAGTGCATGGGTGGCAGGTCACAAAGCATGACATAGCACAGATGATGGAAGGGCACAACAGAGCAGGTCATAGCAAGGTAAGACAAGCAGGATACAGCAAGAGATGGAAGGGCAGGACACCCTAGGCAAGAACAGCAGGACACAGGGTAAGAATAGCAAGGAGGCCAAGGATGGCAGGGCACAGCAAGAGTGCAGATGACAGTGCATGGGTGGCAGGGCACAGCAAGAGTGCAGATGACAGTGCATGGGTGGCAGGGCACAAAGCATGACATAGCACAGATGATGGAAGGGCACAACAGAGCAGGTCATAGCAAGGTAAGACAAGCAGGATACAGCAAGAGATGGAAGGGCAGGACACCCTAGGCAAGAACAGCAGGACACAGGGTAAGAATAGCAAGGAGGGGAGGGCAGGACAGGGGTAGCAAGGAGGGGAGGGCAGGACAGGGGTAGCAAGGAGGGGAGGGCAGGGGTGGCAAGGCAAGGCAGGGCATGGCTGCATATTGCAAGGGTGTAGGGGAGGGCATGGCTGCATATTACAAGGGTGTAGGGGAGGGCATGGCTGCATATTACATGGGTGTAGGGGAGGGAAGGAAAGTGCAAGGGTGCAGGGCAGGTAAGTGATGGCAGGACAGGACGTGGTTGACAGAACAGGGATGGAAGGAAAGGACATGGCTGACAGAACAGGGATGGAACGACAGGACAAGGATGACAGGAACAGCAAGGGACACCTAGTAAGGCAAAGCAAGGGTGGGGGTGGTAGGGTGGGTTGCAGGGTGGTAAGGTTAGGAAGAGGAATAAAGAGGGGAGGAAGGGGAAAGAAGAAAAGGGAGAGAAGAACGAGGAGAAGAGGAGGCCTAATACAATAAGAGGAGGAGAGGAAGCCTAATACAAAAAGGGGAGGACGAGGAAGGAAGAAAAGAATGAGGAGGAGGAGGAGGAGGAGGAAGGAAGAAAAGAATGAGGAGGAGGAGGAGGAGGAGGAAGGAGAACAATGAGGAGGGGAACAGGAAGGAAGAAGAGGAAAAGAACAACAAGGAGGAGAAGAGGAAGCCTAATACAATATGGGGAGGAAGAGGAAGGAAGAGAAGAACAACGAGGAGGAGGAGAGGAAGCCTAATACAATACTTAACTATATGAAGTACTAAAACACACAGAGAATAAACACTCAACTTTGTTTTCCTTTGTAATATTAATGCCAGCAAGGGGTATCATTAGTTTATGCTTCAAAAACTGCTTGTGGGTCAAATAATAATAATAATAATAATTTACTGGCAAACCCCTATCAGTAATTCCTCATTTAAGATACTTTCACTAAGCACAGTCTCTTAATGTCACTCAAAAATACACTTTTCACAAACTTCTTAATTAATCTCAAAGGTGTGCTGTGAAAGATCAATGTTAATTCATCTAAAAATATATATTTTTTTAAATTTAACATAAATAAATCTTGCTAGTTAGTTCTGTCTTGCATATGATCCTTAAATGCTGGAGAAAAAGTCCCTCTTGCTGGGACCCGACCCTAATTTCACGCAATCAGCAATTTACGGGAATATATATCAATTATTAAATGAGGAATTACTTACTGCTGGCATTATACACAAACAAAACTCACAATTTACACATATTCTGTTTTTAACTGTGTGGAAAATGTGCCACTAGATCTCAGATGATGTGTTTATATATACAGTATTTCAAAGCTATGCCTATATATACTGAGGTGTACATGATGGGCCTGTAGAAACAGTTCAGTATTTTTATATCATTTGTATCGTACTATTCATGAAGGTTCCAACATGCATTCATTGGCCATAGTCACCTAATGGTGGCTGTCTATGCTGCTCAATCTCTGGCAGCCACCCTATGACCTTGTCTCGTATTTTTTTCCCAGTCTGCCTCACAACCCTACCCCTGAAATTCACACTTCTCACCTTACGCACCCAATTGTTATAAAATTGCGGTGCAGGGCAGACACCTTCAGGTGGTGGCACTGATATAACCAGGCCATGTCCAGTGAAAAGGACCAGATGCTCACTCACTGACCATTTAAGCCCCTGGAATCCTGACTACCTTACATATTTCTCCCTACATAAGTGCTTCAAAATTATCAACTCCAGGACTTTCCTATTCCAGACCAACACCACTACAATACCAGCTGGTGTTCTCAGTGCCAAAAATCCCTCGTGGCTAAACACACAGACACAGGACAACAAGGGGACTCTCAATGCAGAAAAACACGAACACATAAACCACCACCACAACCCAACAAGACCTCCACACAGAGTTATAAGGCTGCCTCCTCCCCCCAGCCTCACTATGTACCTCTTCATAATAACTAATCCCATGAAACAGTGAAATTTTTAGTACTGAGACACGAATGAGTCTCCTTGATTACTAGTTCAACTGACCCTCCAGTCTGGCCCCACTTTGTCAGAGGAACATAAAAGCATTACGGCCATTCAAACCACCAAGGAAGTTGTACTAGACCTATTACTTGACCACTGCCCCAAATTTGAAAGTTACCTAAATCCAAATAAAATGGGCAACCATTTCTATTTCTCCTCTTTCTCTTATTTCCTTTTTCTTCTGTTAATAATTTATCCTGTACATACTGCCTACCTAGCCACTACAGCCATTCAAAGCCTATAACACTGCACGCCAGCACTACATTTCACAAGATAGAGTCAATATTTTTTTTCTCGCCCCTAAAACGGCCCCCATTCAGAAGGAACTGTGCTGTGAAAATACATGGAATATCACAGTACAGGTCATCGGCTCCGACCACCTGCACTTGTCGCAGTCCGCCGATGGCTGTGGCCGTCAACCTCTTATTTATTTTCTATTTTTTTTTAATTCCAGTACTTTATTATTTCAGAGTGTACACAGCTTTTTTTATAAATAAATATATATATATACAGTACTTTATTTGTATTATTTCACACTGTACCTAGCTACCTATACACACAAGGCCACTACAGACATCCACAAATCTGCAGCCAAACAGGACCCTTCAAAAACCATCACCAGACACCCACCCTTCACAGACAACCCTACCCAGAGAAACACCAATACACCTACTCTCTCTCACCCTCTCTTTACTCTAACTTGGTCTAAAAATGCCTTGTGCTCTCTCTCATAGATCTATCTATCTATCTATTGCCAGACGCCTTAATCCCGTACAGGATGGCCACAAACGTATCGCCTCTCTCATGGATGCTGGGTTTTAAGCATAGTATATAAACACTAAACTACAATGCTGGTTATGAAGAAGAGCTATGGAAGGCATGGAATAAAAACTTGCATTACAGAAAGTACTTTAAAAAAATCTATAAGCAAAGAAACTGTTTACAATGCTGGGTGGTAACCATATAATCAAACCACATGTGCTCCCTATGTGTCAACAAGTGGGTTGGTGAAGGGCTAGTGCCCCTCCCCATAAATAAAAGTCAAATGGCCCCCCCTTATGGGATCATGGCAGCTGGCAGACAGACAGATAGATATTCTCATCTTATACCCAACACTAAAATTCACAAGGATACATATTTTCTTTCCTACCCCCTTAAAACAGCCCCCATTCCAACAGAACCATACTGGGAAAAACACATGGAATTTCACAGTACAGGTCAGAGGCTCTGTCCACCTGCAATACCTGTAGCCAAAGTGCAGATCCACCAGTGGCTGTGGCCGTCATCCACTTTTTTCTCTCTCTTTTCTAACTTTATTTCTACTACTTCAGACGGTACATAGCAACTACCTACATATACATGGCCACTACAGCCAAACAGAAGCCTTCAAAAACCATCCTGAGACACCCACCGTTCAGACACAACCACAGCCAGAAAAACACAACCTATCCTCTCTCTCTCTCTCTCTTTACTCTCACTTGGTCTAAAAATGCCCTGTGCTCTCTCTCATGGATGCTGTATTGTAAGAATACAGTATAGAAGCACTAAAATATGATGCTGGTTTGGAAGAACAGCTATGGAAAGCATGTAATAAGAACTTACATTACAAAGAGTACTTACAACCTATTCTCATCCTATACCCAACACTATTTTTCAGAAGGATACATATTCTTTCCTACCCTCTTAAAACGGCCCCCATTCCAAAGGAACTGTGCTGTGAAAAGCATAGGGAATTTCACAGTACAGGTCACTGGCTCCGACCATCTGCAATACCGGTGGCCTAAGTGCAGTCCAGTAGCCCAAGTGCAGTCCGCCAGGTGGCTGTGGCCGTCATCCACTTTTTTGTCTTTCTTTTTAAACTTTATTTCTACTATTTCAGATGGTACATAGCTACTACCTAGATATACAACAGAAACCTTCAAAAACCATCACCAGACACCCACCCTTCAGACTCAACCATACCCAGAGAAACACAACTCTAACTTGGTCTAAAAATGGCTTAGGCTCTCTCATGAATGCTGACTTGTAAGAATACAGTAAACAGGCATTAAAATATGAGGCCTGTCACAATGAAAAGCTATGGAGTGAATGCAGGTCTAATGTTTGGTTTCTGCCAGTGGGACACGTTAAAAAAAAACTACCAAAACATGAAAATTTGTGCCAAGTTAGAGTGAAATGAGTATACCCAGATTTCAACACAATCATCATCTTTCTCTACTTCAATGCCAACACAATACACAACTCACACCCAATGCACTATGCCCACAGTGTAATGCTTCCTGCCACACCACACCACACTCACATTTACCACAGTGTAAGGCCTCCCCCCTCACCACAACACACTACTACAAACACTCACCACTTGTACCACAGTGTAGGCCTCCTCCCACACACCACACCACACTACCACAACAGACAATCCTTCAACATATACCTTTGGGGCTGCCAGGGTTTCTGTAGTCAGTCAAGTGGGATTACAAGCCAAGATTTACTAATACATAGCAAATATTCTTCAAAACAGCATAATTTTGATATAATAGGTTTATCATCCACTGACAAAGGAATTCATCATGAGAATTAATTTGCTAGAAGGGATGGTTATGATGGCCAATACAGGTGACAGGAGGGTCAGAGGCATGTAATGATTTTAGCACTACAACAACAGGGTCTCTCTATCTCTCATGACAGAAATATTTGAGCTGGGAGCAAAGAACAAAGAGTAAACAAGCATTAAGGGGGCTAACTATCAGTACCATGCCTAGTGAGGTGGACTAATCATCATCATCATCTTCGTAATCAATTATTTTTCAATCATCGTAACCATTTTTTCTTTTTCTTTTTCAAGCAGTCACTCCAAACCTGTTTGTTTATTTTTTTTACACATGGATAAAATGCACAGGGCCCATAAAGCAAAGAGGAAACCCAAGAGAGAGTGAAACTACCTGCAAGCCCAATGAAATGGCTCATACACTCATTCACTTACCATTCAAATCCTACTATCTTACACACACACACACACACACACAAAACCATGGGGACATCACACATCCTTGCGCTCTCTAATCATAAACCACGACAACCCAACCCAACAGACATCAACACCATCACAAACACCCAAACGATACACAGACCAAGATAATGCAACAATGAAGGAGAAATATCAACAGCATAGCCTAAGAATCAGCATAACGATAGTAATTCTATAAACGTATCAACCATTGGCTGTCATGTTGGAGACCTTGCAACTTTATACAACATCGTCTGCCATCATCCAATCCTATGTCACCCCATAAGGAGCGTAGGAAGCCAGGGCTAGGCATACTGCACAAAATTATCTGCTCAACACATAATACTGCTGATTTCTGAGATGCCCTGGGTTGAAAGACGATAGAGACCTGACAGGCAAATTGGTTCTTGCTCATGCTTAGGAAAATATGGCAAATGACTGTGTGATAGGAAGAGATATATCAAAATAGTTTAGTCTATGGCCACCCTAGGATCTTGAAAATATGGCAAATGACTGTGTGATAGGAAGAGATATAGCAAAATAGTTTAGTCTATGGCCACCCTAGGATCTCTCCCTACCTATCTATCAATCTATCTATAGCCTGACGCCCTAATCCATATAGTTATAAAATTTCAAACACCTGAAGATGACATTATAATGGCACATTTACCACACCGATAACAGTATAACATATTCCAATTCAACATATAACTATAGTCAGTTTATTTCCATGACAAAACAAGGCAACTTTTATCACTTCAGTACTAAATCATTTATGTATAAAATTCACTATGCCTTAGTGATGGGGTACAGATGAGTCTCCTTGGTTACTAGTCAAATTAACTCTCCAGTCTGACTACACTTGGCCATACAGCTAACGGTCAGGTGAAGCAAACTGACTATAGAATAAATCAACAGAAATAGACACCAAAAAAACACACCCACATCAATATATAAAACATAGTCAGCCACAGGAAAAAAAATATAACAAACATAAGCCGTATTAACGATAAATGTTCGTATATATGCAGGGAAAAATCTTGTTAATCTCTCACCTAAATGAAGGGAATCAACTGCTATGTTTAATGAGGGGAATAAACTCAGAAGGATTGTTATTCTTGGATATAAATGAAGGGAAACGACTCAAGTTGCTCATCAACCTTTGACATAAATGGTCGTTAACTAAGGATGCTTGTTAGTTTTAAAATCTCAGTGCTATTTAGGACAATACATTTTTCTTTTTAATGCAGAGAAGCAGAAACTGAAGAGTGCAAGAAATAATACACAAAAGAGAGCCAAATGCAAGATATCTTAGATCTGAAAATCCTGCACACATTGCATTTACAAGACTGGAGGTCACAGGCAGAGGGAAATAGAGATTGAGAAAAATAAATTCAAGTTGACCTGTTGCCAATTACAATCAACCAAAGAAGGACAAGAGTACATATTTTTTTCAGCATATTATTTCCTGTGGCTGACTGTGCACTACATCACAATGACATGGTAATAATAATAATAATGCAAATATAACAAGAAAATGGGCATAACAATTGGCGTACAAACACAACAGCCAACACCAACAGTTCAGGAGGGATAATATATACAAAACACCTATTTTTATTGCTGGGTAAACAAGCACTATGGCTTTCTTGCAGAGTCCTTTTATATGCCACAGTTATTTACGATCTTTTGGGCTGATAATACCTGCTGTTGTGGTGGTCCCTGGCTCATTTTATTTACTAAGAATCAGAGTCAATGCTGGAGAACCTAAATACTGGAATTTAATCAAAGAAAAGAGGCAATAAGAGCTCCAGAATTCTTACAACCAAGATTATCCTCTAATATTCTTCAGACGTGTGTGTGCATCTTTAAGGAGTTTACTCTGGAAAATGACATGCATATATCCTTAGCAAAGTTTCAGAGCTCACTTAGCCACATCTCATTCAAGAAGGTAGATGATGCTATGTTGGTTCAGAGAAGTGGTTTGATTACAGCACTACTACACAGGCATATCCAAACACCTGCCACTGTCCTACTTAGCCAGGAATACAGGACCACAGCAACAGCAGCCCACAATTTACTAAACCAAAATACAGGGCTGCCCATATATATCTGGTGTTGTCGGCTCAGTCTGCGGGTATGGGAGCAGCACGTATTTTGACAACTTAATTATGCTCCGTTTAACTGGGTATTAAATTACCATCATTCCCTTGTAAATGCTAGTTGAAACATGACTAATACGGTGCTAGTCATGAAGAAGTGCTATGGAAAGGATGTTGGGCCACAGTGCTATCTTATTCTGCCAGTGACGTGAGGGAAATAAATCTGCATAAGGACAAAAATCTTGTCTCTTTGTGTCGTGTTTCTGCATGTCATGTCTCAGTGGCTGTTCAATTTGTATATGGATGAAGCTATAAGAGAGGTAATAGGAAGGAATGTGAATATATTGGTATCTAGTGAGGGAGGGTAAGGTGTGGAAACTTTCTGAGCTGTTGCTTGCTGATGATACTGTATTGTGATGAATGTGAACTGCAAGGCTTGGTGCATGAGTCTGAGGATGTAAGAAACAGAATCCTAAAGAGAATATACGTATGGGTAAAGTTATGGTCTTGAGGGAAATCACACCATACAGAGTGAGACTGGATGGTGAGGAAATAGATAATGAAGGTGCATCCAAGTACTTTAGAGTGATGAGTGAGGATGGAAGGATGTGCTTGAATGGGTACAGCAGGGTAGAAAGGTTGCTGGATCACTGAAAGCTGTGATAAGACATTGAGAAATGAGGCTTGGATCCTGTTGGAAGGACACAAGAGTGAGAGCAGTGGAAATGACCTGAGGAATGTGTGGAGTTTTATGGACAGACAGATATACAAATGAGAAAGTGGAAAAGTGCTGTGGTGCTATTAGGAGAAATACTTTGAGGTAGTTTAGCCATGTAGAGGATGGGGAATGAGAGAATGACTAGAAGGTATGTGTATGATGTGAAGAGGAGGAGAGACCATGGCAGAGACGGAAGACTGGAGTGGAGAGATACAAGGGAGGGAGGTGTGAGTTGGAGAGAGGGCAGTCAAATAGCAGATAACAGAATGACATGGAGTTCATTTGTTTGTGGCCTCCCCTTAAGCAACTGAGATGTCTGGCAATAGATAAAAGTCAGTGGAGGGTAAAAATCTCTTCTTACCAAAATGAGTGAACTTTAAGCAATTACTGAAGAATATGCAAGAGGAGATATTAAATTACTTGATAAAAAAATGCAATCAATGGCTGCAAACAAGGAATCACTATCAAGTAAGAAAGGGTTATGGGAAACAGAAAATGATGCAGGGTAGTGATGGTAAAGCTGACTGAGCCTCCACCATATCAATCATCAAATAATCAAAATCAATATAATAATCATCATTCATTATTATTCCAATCATCACTGCAATCGTCATCCTCATCATCCCAGCCTCTTCTTCCCACCTAAGGATGGGGTAAGGTATGGTTCAAAATGCAACAACAAAACACATGGGATCAGACATGTTATATATGAACCACCCTGTATTTTTTAGCATCTGTGGCACATAACCAGGACTTAACTGCATCTGTTTGTGATGTACAGGCACGTGCAAAAGTATGCCAACAATACTCTGCCAGCACTAACTTGTATTTCATATTTACCACTCTTCCCCAAATGACTAGAGGGTAACATTCCTTCTGTTGCCTGTTTTCCTGATGCCAGGAACAGACACCTTCATATGGCAATGATCAGATATTTAATGTCAGAATAAAATAACAGCCTTCAGTTCCTTTACTATCCCCATACAGGAGAATGGTGGACTAGGAAAGAATAATAATGTTGATGTGCAGTCCTTACCACATACAATATTTCAAACAACACCTTCCATTCCTACAGCTGGCAGAGAAGTGTCTACATACTTTGCTCATGCTCAGGACAGGATTTATGCAAAACATTTCATAGCCAATGGTTGTGTACGGCTGGCCAGTTGTCTATAACCTTAGTCGCTTTACTCGAATCTGGCGAAGATGTCTTCTTTCAGAGCTGATGGCAGCAGGTAAAGAAACTGGTTGTTTGATACGATTATTAATCAAAGTGGACATCTCGTGACTATCATGAGTGACAAGCCACGTGGCTTCTGGCTACCCAAGATATACGTTACTACACTTGGTGGTAATATACAACTAGACAGTCACGTGGTGGTGTAAGGAGTTACGGCGCTCCAGCTGGATGTGGCAATATCCGGTATTAAATCAGTCAGTAGCTAGTCCCAGGTCTCTTCACAAAATGGGGAAACAAAAAATTAGTGAATGACTGGGTGGCTGTGAATGTGAGGTCCAGCATCTGATAGATGTGAACAAAGTGTGCAAAGTCTGGCTTGCAATATCCACTTAAGAACGTATGCCCAATCCTTGAGGCATTGCCTAGGCCGTAAAAAACAAATAAAAAAAGCCGGCCATCAAACACAACCCCCTCATAGAGCATTCCGCCCCCTTACTGCACGGCCACAATGTGATTATTGCAAGCAAGGCCTGAGCGCATGTTTTACCTAGAGAAGCATCCACCTGTGTGCCACTTATCCTTTCAACATACGCAATGATGGACTCCTTCTCACTGTCCGACAGCCCTCATTACCCACGTCAAAACGAATATATGTCATGGCACACAATGGTGGGTTGTGTGTGCTGTAAAAGTAGTGACCCAACCCCCCAGGCATCCCCAATCCCCCAAATCCCCAATAGTAGCAAAGGGACTTGGGGCCACGCTACACGACAGTATTATGGCAACTAATTCGGCGCACAATTTTTTCAGCTTATCTTTACGATGCAGACTTTTTGTTCATTTACTGCCGGCATAAAACTTTAATCTCCTCAGTCTGACTTGGCGCTTATAATTTCTACGAGCGTACCGGTACTTAGCATTCCAACTTCGACACAGGGGAATCGACGGGCCGAGGTTCGTAAACGACAAGCATACAACTAGACAGTCACGTGGTGGTGTAAGGAGTTACGGCGCTCCAGCTGGATGTGGCAATATCCGGTATTAAATCAGTCAGTAGCTAGTCCCAGGTCTCTTCACAAAATGGGGAAACAAAAAATTGGTGAATGACTGGGTGGCTGTGAATGTGAGGTCCAGCATCTGATAGATGTGAACAAAGTGTGCAAAGTCTGGCTTGCAATATCCACTTAAGAACGTATGCCCAATCCTTGAGGCATTGCCTAGGCCGTAAAAAACAAATAAAAAAGCCGCCCTCAAACCCCACCCCCCTCATCCAGCATTCCGCCCCCTTACTGCACGGCCACAACGTGATTATTGCAAGCAAGGCCTGAGCGCATGTTTTCCCTAGAGAAGCATCCACCTGTGTGCCACTTATCCTTTCAACATACGCAATGATGGACTCCTTCTCACTGTCCGACAGCCCTCATTACCCACGTCAAAACGAATATATGTCATGGCACACAATGGTGGGTTGTGTGTGCTGTAAAAGTAGTGAACCAACCCCCAGGCATCCCCAATCCCCCAAATCCCCAATAGTAGCAAAGGGACTTGGGGCCACGCTACACGACAGTATTATGGCAACTAATTCGGCGCACAATTTTTTAAGCTTGTCTTTACGATGCAGACTTTTTCTTCATTTACTGCCGGCGTAAAACTTTAATCTCCTCAGTCTGACTTGGCGCTTATAATTTCTTCGAGCGTACCGGTACTTAGCGTTCCAACTTCGACACGGAATCGACAGGCCGAGGTTCGTAAACGACAAGCATACAACTAGACAGTCACGTGGTGGTGTAAGGAGTTACGGCGCTCCAGCTGGATGTGGCAATATCCGGTATTAAATCAGTCAGTAGCTAGTCCCAGGTCTCTTCACAAAATGGGGAAACAAAAAATTGGTGAATGACTGGGTGGCTGTGAATGTGAGGTCCAGCATCTGATAGATGTGAACAAAGTGTGCAAAGTCTGGCTTGCAATATCCACTTAAGAACGTATGCCCAATCCTTGAGGCATTGCCTAGGCCGTAAAAAAAATAAAAAAAGCCGGCCATCAAACACAACCCCCTCATAGAGCATTCCGCCCCCTTACTGCACGGCCACAATGTGATTATTGCAAGCAAGGCCTGAGCGCATGTTTTACCTAGAGAAGCATCCACCTGTGTGCCACTTATCCTTTCAACATACGCAATGATGGACTCCTTCACTGTCCGACAGCCCTCATTACCCACATCAAAACGAATATATGTCATGGCACACAATGGTGGGTTGTGTGTGCTGTAAAAGTAGTGACCCAACCCCCAAGGCATCCCCAATCCCCCAAATCCCCAATAGTAGCAAAGGGACTTGGGGCCACGCTACACGACAGTATTATGGCAACTAATTCGGCGCACAATTTTTTCAGCTTATCTTTACGATGCAGACTTTTTGTTCATTTACTGCCGGCATAAAACTTTAATCTCCTCAGTCTGACTTGGCGCTCATAATTTCTACAAGCGTACCGGTACTTAGCATTCCAACTTCGACACAGGTGAATCGACGGGCCGTGGTTCGTAAACA
>NC_137052.1:21487757-21497418 GCF_032717465.1 Coenobita brevimanus | reverse complement strand
AGTGGCTGGGGACGAGAGTCAAGGAGACGGGCTGGGGACGCGCCAGACGAGAGAATATGATACGTCAGGCGCGTCCCCAGCCCGTCTCTTCTGGCCTCTCGTCCCCAGCCACTCTGTTTGTCTGTCTGTCTGTCTGTCTCTTTCTGTCCATCTGTCTGTCTGTCTGTCTGTTTCTGTCTATCTGTCTGTCTGCCTGTCTCTCAATCTGTCTCTTTCTGTCTGTCTGTCTCTTTTTGTCTGTCTCTTTCTGTCTCTCTGTCTGTCTGTCTGTCTCTCTGTTTCATTCTGTCTGTCTTCCTGTCTCTGAGTCTGTCTCTGTCTGTCTGTCTGTCTGTCTCTGTCTGTTTGTCTGTCTGTCTGTCTGTCTGTCTCTGTCTGTTTGTCTGTCTGTCTGTCTGCCTTTCTCCCTCTCTTTCTCTCTCTCTCTCTCTCTCTCTCTCTGTCTGCCTTTCTCCCTCTCTCTCTCTCTCTCTCTCTCTCTCTCTCTCTCTCTCTCTCTTTCTCTGTCTGTCTGTCTATCTGTCTGTCTGTCTGTCATCAGTGCCACCATGTGAAGGCGTGTCTATAGTGTTTGTGGTAAAAGTCCTTGGACATACCAGCCACGGTTCAAGGAAAAAGTCTACGGATAAAGCGACCCAAGTTTCACTACCGAAATTTTAGTCTGAGGGGCGTGTCGGGGTCGGGGGGGGGGGACAGTATATGGGGATGTTTTTTTAGTGTATTAGATGAATGTATGGAGTGTATCTGCGATGTGTTTGGGGTGTGTGTTTGGGTTGTGTATGGAGTGTATCTGGTCTGTGTTTGGGGTGTGTATGGAGTGTATCTGGGATGTGTTTGGGGTGTGTGTTTGGGTTGTGTATGGAGTGTATCTGGTCTGTGTTTGGGGTGTGTATGGAGTGTATCTGGGATGTGTTTGGGGTGTGTGTTTGGGTTGTGTATGGAGTGTATCTGGTCTGTGTTTGGGGTGTGCGTTTGGGGTGTGTATGGAGTGTATCTGGTTTGTTTTTGGGGTGTGTATGGAGTGTATCTGGGATGTGTTTGGGGTGTGTATGGAGTTTATCTGGGTTGTGTTTGAGGTGTGTGTTTGGGGTGTGTATGGAGTGTATCTGGGATGTGTTTGGGGTGTGTGTTTGGGGTGTGTATGGAGTGTATATGGGTTGTGTTTGGGGTGGGTGTTTGGGGTGTGTATGGAGTGTATCTGGGATGTGTTTGGGGTGTGTATGGAGTGTATCTGGGATGTATATTATACACCCAAAGTACATCCCCCACCCCCATCCCCCCAAAATAAAAAAGCAAACACACCCTAAACACATACCAAACACACCTCAAACACATCCAAAATACACCCCCGAAACACCCAAAATATACCCTAAACACACTCCTAACAAAACCCATATACACCCCAAACAGAACCCACACAACCCCCCCAAACACACCCCAAACAGAAACCTTATAAGACCCCCAAACACACCCGAAAAAGTAACCACAGAACCCCCCAAAACACACAACAAACACCCCCCAAAAAAGAACCCACACAACAACCCAAACACACCCCAAACATAACCCACACAACCCCTCAAAACACACCCCAAACAGAACCCACACAATCCCTCAAAGCACACACCAAACACAACCCACATAACCCCACAAACACACCCAACACAAAAACCACACAACCCCCTCCCAAACACACCCCAAACAGAACCCACACAACCCCCCCAAACATACCCCAAACACATCCCAAACACAACCCACATAACCTATCAAAACACACCCCAAACACAACCCACATAACCCCACAAACACACTCAACACAAAAACCACACAACCCCCCCAAACACACCCCAAACACAACCCACATAACCTATCAAAACACACCCCAAACAGAACCCACACAACCCCTCCAAATGCACCCCCAAAACAAACTGCACAACCCCCCCCCCACAGACACACCTTAAATAGAGCCCGCACAAACTCCCAAACACATGCCAAACATACTCTAAACAGAACCCACACAACCCCCCAAACACACCCCAAAACGTACCCACACAACCCCCTCAAACACACCTTAAACAGAACCCATACAACCCCCCAAACACACCGATACACACCCAAACAGAACCCACACAACCCCCCAAACACACCCAAACAGAACCCACACAACCTCTCCCCCCCAAAAAAAAAAAAAAAACTAACACACCCCAAACTGAACCCACACAATCACCCAAACACCCCCCCAAAACACCCAAAACAGATCCCATACAACCCCCCCAAACACACCCCAAACAGAACCAACATAG
Organism: Coenobita brevimanus; assembly: GCF_032717465.1. Classification (NCBI taxonomy): domain Eukaryota; kingdom Metazoa; phylum Arthropoda; class Malacostraca; order Decapoda; family Coenobitidae; genus Coenobita; species Coenobita brevimanus. Next base: position 21,495,118 of record NC_137052.1, on the reverse strand, counting down.
CCCCCTCAAACACACCCCAAACAGAACCCACACAACCCCTCAAAACACACCCCAAACAGAACCCATATAACCCCCCGAAACACACCCCTAACAGAACCCACATAACCCACCAAGCACATTCTAAATAGACCTACACAACCCCGAAACACACCCCAAACGCACTCTAAACAGAACCTACACAACCCCCCAAATACACCCCAAACAGAACCCACACAATCCCCCAAACACACCCCAAACAGACACCACAACCTCCCAACACACCTCAAAGAGAACCCACACAACCCTCCCAAACACACCCCAAACAAAACACACACAACCCCCCCAAACACACCCCAAACAGAACACACACGACCCCACCAACACACCCCAAACAGAACCCAAACAACCCCCGAACACACCCCAAAGAGAACCCACACAACCCCCCAAACACATGAAAAACACACCTCATGCAGAATCCACATAACCCCCCCAGACACACCCGAAACAAAACCCACACAACCCCCCAAACACACCCCAAACTGAACCCACACAACCCTTGAAACGCACCCCAAACAGAACCCACACAACTCCCCAAACACGCCCCAAACTCCTCTCTCTCTCTCTCTCTCTCTCTCTCTCTCTCTCTCTCTCTCTCTCTCTCTCTCTCTCTCTCATTTTCCGTCAATCCTCCCTTCAGTCACTCTCTAGAAATCTGCTTACCACACATGCTAACTCCCTAATACCTGTAACTTACCAGTTTATTTAAATATCTGGTTAGTTAATGCATTCTTGCATGTTATTCACGCAGTCTTTATTGACATCACAAAAATACAAATTGCAGACAACACAATACAGTATCTAGGAGCAATAAACACAAAATATCGCTACGGAAGGAAGGAAGGAATAATCAAGAGTAAGCACCGACCCATAATATGGCTATATGGCAATGCAGAAGTAGAGGGAAAATATAGGCCGGGAGAAACAAGGAAATATCAAGAACAGAGGTAGGACAGAGAGGAAGAAGAGGACAGTAAGGAGAGAAAAATGGGAGACAAAAAGGCCCCTTTTAGTCGCCTCTTACGACAAGCAGGGGTACTGGGATATTGCTATGGAGAAAGCTTAAGGAAAGCATACGGTACTTAAGCTGATGAGACCACAGGACTAAGAATTACATCTAGATTCATTTTGCAGCAGCAAGCAACTCTTAGGGTGCGGCCAAACTTGCGCGAAACATGTGACCGAGAAGACGACACAAAGCACCGGGATAGAGCGGCTGCAATATCCGAGTCTAATCGTTAGAAGGGCCCCTGAGCTTCATTTCCTCCTGTATGTCACATGTTTGGCTCAAGTGTGGCCCCACCGTAACCAAAGCTTTCTATCTCAGGTGCTACTGATTGTCCCGTCCTTCCCTATTGGCCGAGCAGCGTGGCCAGGATCACTGTACGAGCCTGACAAAATATCATATACTCTTTTGAATACTAGGCTATTTATCTATTGCCAGACTCCTTAATCCCGTAAGGGGTGGCCACAAACAAATCGGCTCCATGTCGCCCCGTCCCCCGCCATTTCACTGCCCTGCTCCCAGCTAACCCCCGCTGTCTCATATATCTCTCACAGATCCGGTCGAGCAGCTGCCGAGAAAAGACGTCTCTCCCAGCAGCACAGTCTTGCATAAAACTCTACGGACATTGCTACCACGGTTTTACTTATTCTGACCACAACCATCTTGCACCAAACTCTACGGACATTGCTACCCCGGTTTCACTTAATCTGACCACGCCACCTCCCGACCCTACATTATCACCATCGTCTATACCAAGATTTCCTTCACCTCGACTGCAGATGTGATGGTGGGGGTTGGTGGGGGTTGGTGGTGGGTGGTGTGTGTGTGTGGTGGTAGGGGGTGGGGTGGGTGGGGTGGGTTTGGGGGGGTGGGGAGGCGTGACCGCATATGCGGACACCCGTCTTTTTTTGCCCTAGCACCCTCGGACAGCATATGCGGACACCCGTCTTTTTTGCCCTTGTACCCTCGGACAGCATATGCGGACACCCGTCTTTTAGGGGCTAATCAAACCTAATTTTTCCCTATTTATGCCTAATATTGATGGCACAACATGCTGTGGAATAAACACCTCTAATGCACAGTACTCAAGGGTTGACTGCAGTATGGTTCAGCCTAAACTAAGCATGACAAAGTTATATTAACTGTACATGACTCTTAGGAGTTTACATCTGCAAGTAAACCACCAGTTTGTAATATCAATTAGAAAAGTTTACCATCACTGCAAAGTGAGAAGACATCCTTTCAAAGTTACTGCAGCATTTTTAAAAAAAACTAAGTTACTGTATACTAAATCTTCAGATCATGGCAAGTTACTATACAATACCTAGTAGTGGTTGTTATACAATACCTAATTATTGTAGTAATAGTAGTAGTAGTAGTAGCAGTAGCAGTAGTAGTAGTAGTAGTAGTAGTACAGGAACAACTGACTAGTCGTACTACTTATAACATTATAATACAATCTTTGGTATGTTTTACCTTAGTCAATACTACTACCGTCCTAATGTTGATTAGTCAAGATGTCAAGATTATTTACTAGTATCAACTATTAACCATTCCCACTCATGTTGTTGAACCTTCTGGCAACTGAGAAGTTTTCCTCTGTACCAACACTATACATTGAAGTTCCAACTAACTGTAGGGACTGGATCAGAGTAATGCCTAAGTTACTCATAATCTGCTACTTATTTTGCATCAACATTACTTTAAACTTCCTATAATGTTCAAATAAGTTTTTGTACAGTCAAAACCCACTTTTCTTCCCGATTAAGTTTGTCTTATATATAAGAGATGTCACAATTCTTGTAATTGTAAAAGTAATGTATACGTGTGTCGAGCACTAGTGAATTCCTAATGGAAGACCTGGCACTTTTGAGTAAACAAAGACCAGATTACAGTATTATTATTATTATTATTATTATTATTATTATTATTGTGAAAGATAATTGATCTTCAACACTCCTGTCAGAATAGAAAAACAAGGGATTCCCCTTGAAAGCTAAAGGGTAGGGAGAAAGTTTCAGTCACTTACTCTGCTTCTAAACTTCTGAAACTCCCTAAGTTAAGTGCTGGAACATCATGACTGTCTGAGTGTCTGTCTAAGTTGTTCCAAAAGAGCCTATAACATACACAGTGTACAGACACAAGTATCTTCCCAAAGTTTGACAAATACATTGCAAAAAAACTAAACCACTTGAAACACGCACTTGTAGAGACAGGGTTTTATTTCACCAGGTGTACATTTTCTTTAGACGGAACTGGAAAGACAGTTGTGTCTTTGATTGAACATACATTACATTTAGAGGCCACCGGTCATACACGCATCCTTAGATAGCTCTCTGTGAGCTGCAATCTTGAGTCATTTTCTTGCTCAGTCCCCTAGCCCCAGATCTTGATGCAAGATTTCACCCTACTTCTTCCTCGATCTGCCTGTGGGCATTCTTCCCTCCACATTCCCACCTGTGATCCCTTTTAACCAGTGCCCCTGCCTTCGTCTCTCAACATGTCCAAACCATCTCAACCTCCTACCAGCACTGGTTTGGGCCACCTCTCTGATAATTCTTATGCCAAATCTCTCTGGCAGCACATTATTCTCAGTTCTGTCACTCCGTGGTGCCCTACTTATCCATCTCAAAATTTTTATTTCTGTGCATTCCAGTCTGCATGTACCTTCTTCTTTTTTCGCCAAAGTCACAATGCTATACACCAATAGATTTCTCACAAATTTTGTAGAATATCTTTGACACAATATCTTTCATTCACTTCTCATTCCAGCAATGGATCAACCTCTGCTGCTCCTCCTCCCCTTTTCATCCCATTCTCAGCATTTCCCCCCTGCAACAAAGTTCCTCCACACATGCCGGGTAGTTTTCTCCCCAGTCAAAACTTTCTGTCCCCCACAGTTCAGACACCACTACATATTGCACAATTAAAATTTCTCACATCTTGCAGCTTACAGTACCTCTATACAGCATTGCATCTTTTGTGGATTGTTCCTTCATTTTTTCCTCTTCCTTCTGCCTGTGGGTGACTCTACACTGAGTGACAAGCCAAATTATTTCCTGTACACCAAGAAACTATTTACTATGCTGGGTGGTAACCATATAACCAAATTTTGGTGCCTTCTTGTTTAGTGGGTAATTACGGCGCTCCAATCGGATTGAGCCGGTGAAGGTTTGCATCCAAAGGGTGGTTGGGGTTTATTGCTCAAATAATGTCACTCAGGGATGAGTGAGGCTGGTCACTCTCATCTTAAATGTCAGGATCAACTTGCCTAGCCCTGGGCTTCAACGCTCCTCATGGAGCAACGTAGGATTCGATGACGAATGAAAAATGAGTGAATCAACTACCAGATGTACACAGGAAAGAATTTCTCTCATCTCTCTTTTTTACACTCAGCACTGGCCCACACACCTTGTTCCACGACATTATATACCCCCTTATACTTACTGACCATGAATTTTGTTAATACGGGAGAGTACCAGTATTAACTTCTAGTCCTTTACTTTTGGCACATCCCTCCAACTCTCAAGCTTTTCTCTGGCTTTTTGCATGCTTTCAGGCACGAACACTAAATCATCAGCATAAAACAGCTAATTAGGAAGTCTACTTCTAAACTATACAGACAATACATAAATTTCAAATACCAAGCTGAACTGCGGCAGACTCAGCACCGAACTCTGAAGTACGCCAACACCTGCGAATTTGAAGTACTGACTTTACACTCACTCTCACGTAGTTGCCCCTTTGTATTTCATCACAAACCTGATAACCCATTAATCAACAAAGTTTTCGTATGGCTATTTTACTACCACCCCTGTGATTTATCAAACATATTCTCCAAATCCACATTAAATGTACTACAACTTTCTATTCTTTCTGAGGTATTCCTCTTACAATTTTCAGACCATGAATAATGTATTTGTAGTGCCTCTTGCTGACATAAAACTAAATGGAATTCACTTAACTGATTTCTTATGTTCTTAACCTGCACTATCTGACCTAGCAACTGACCTTTGTAATTAACTCTCTCCACTGCATCACCGTTATACTGTACATATTCAGAATCATATTCTTCAACCAGTCTTCAGATACTATTTCTTCCCTTGCAACTGTCTTTAGCAACTTAGTTACCTTAAAGTTAACAGCAACTCTGCACACCTCAACCACATCTTGACTTGCCACTGCCTTAGCCATCTTCATACTTTCTACTGTTTCGACCTGCCTGTTTAATCTCAAGTGATGCACTGTGCACTGGTTCAGCGGTGCTAAAATCCCCCTTATACCGGTCTAGGTTCCTCATTCAAAAAATAACTACTATGACAATCAAGCAAAACAATCTGATGAGTGCCAGACCAAACAAGCTACCAATAACTGATACATTCATGTTGGCTCAGGTCTACTTCACTATCTTGTACCACTGTTCCAGTACTCCATGAAGGCTGTTTCACAACTGCTTTATATGCACTGTACAGTGATGTTTGAGCAACCTTCTCCTCAACTTTTGTTTGTCAAGATACATCCAAATTTTCATGCACTTGCATACCATGAGAATGTAGAAGTTTCTTCCTATTGATGCCAGATGGTCTTAAAAGAGGAAGTAGTACTGCAGTATATTTCTGCATACAGTTGCCTTTTAACAGTACGTAATAGAAAGGGAAATAAAGATTTTATTTCACAGCTAATTTAAAATTTCTTTATGACACTGATATACAGTACCATTTGAGTTTCACAAACAGTTCATGCCTTCAATTAATTGTTGGAAAAAAAAAATGCTGCTGAGCCTATTTACAAGTTACATTACAGGTTCACACATAGGTGAGGTTTTGGCTGCCCCTACAAACAGATGAAATGTATTTTAAAGGGATTTGGGAGGGATAAAACTTGAGATATGTTATGCACTGCGGAACTGTTAATACTGACGAAAATGAGCAAAATATCTGAGAACAATAAGGAATCATTCACTCAACAACAATGAAAAATGTATCAGTAGGTCTTACAATTTACCACATGAAAAGTGTCACAAGTACCTCTGGGTCAAAAATTACTGTCATCATTAGTAACCACTATCATGTTCTCTTCAACAGTTTTACACAGCATCAGTCCCTTGTGCTCAAAGGCAACTTCACATATGGGTTTGCTCCTTTCCACAATTATTAGCATCCATTGCCATATACATGCATTTTTTTACGCTCATCTTAACAAGGCTACACTTTGAGTTATATTAATACAAATGCTAATGAACTGTTTTCCTTCATCATTAAACAGAGTAATACAGACATGCATGCACCCACTCCCCCCCACACACACCAATTACAGTACCTACATTGTTTTTTCTCACTAGTTTTCATCTCCTTATTTCAATACCCAAAACTGTATGCTAATGACATGACAGAACAGCCTAACTTATTCAAAGACAAAAAGAGCTGAAGCTTTGACAGCATCTAAAATAAAAAGAAACAGTACAAAAGTTATGCAATAATGCTTTTACTATTGCCATTTGTTGCACTCTTGATAGTTACTTATCATCTTGAAAAAAGGCTGACAATAAAGCATAAGATTGTCTTTTGATATGAAACACAGCGACCCCTTAATTTTTGCGAGTTACAGTAGGATATACGAAAACACACAAGAAATAAATTTCTATGATGCTATGTAACCCATCCCCTACCCTAACTTCTACGGGTCTGCAGAACCATAATTTAACAATATGGTGGCATAAAAAGTATTTGTGGTGTCCTGCGGCACCATAAGACACATGTGTGTGTGTGTGTGTGGTGGGGGTGTGCATGTGTATTTACCTAATTGTATTACCTAATTGTGATAAGCCTATACAGGAAATGAGCTACGCTCGTGGGGTCCCGGCTCTGTTTCTCAGTGAGTCAAATTTAGCTTTAAACTCGTTTAAGTTTGTAAACTGGACGATCTCTTTGTCCAGGCTATTCCACAGGTCTATACACCTATAAGGAAAACTATATTTCTTGATATCCTTCAAGCTCAGTCTCATTCCGTGTCCTCTTGTTGCTCTCTTATCCCATAAAAACAGATCTTCTTTGTCAATTTTTTCTACTCCCACCATGGTCCTGAACACTGCAATCATGTCTCCTCTCTTTCTCCTTTCTTCTAAAGAGAGGCAAATCCAGTTTTTCCAGCCTCTCTCTGTACAGCGGATCTGCCAGACTGGGGACCATTTTGGTTGCTGTTCTTTGTATTCTCTCAATCTTGTTTATATCTTTCTTTTTGTGTGGGGACCACAGTACCGCTGCATATTCTAACCTGGGGCGAATCATGGCCACTATCAATTTTTTCATCATCTCCTCAT